>NW_019385080.1:18318-70122 GCF_000671375.1 Centruroides sculpturatus
AGTTTAGGTTGGCAGGGAGAGGGGAGTACTACAACACCACAGCACTAGCATAAATTTAAATTTGCTGACTGGAATGCTTTTGGATAACCGACACTCTACTGTAATAATAATTAATAATAATATTTTAAAATTATTTCATAAAACCCTCTGATTGTTGTTTTCTAGTTAATTGAAAATTTTATAAAAATTTAAACATAAATTTTGTTGCAGTATCAGCTTTTGATTCTGCACAATGGTCACTCCATTGAACACTGCATTTGATAAGCTTTGACAACTCTCTGAAACTTTAGTCAGCTCTTTGTGATACATAATCAATTGCTGTAATTAATGTATGAAATGAATTTCAATAAGAATTATTGATTTAAATTTCATATGCTGTTGAGTATGGTTCAGTTTCCAGTTTACTCTTCTGTAAATTTCTAGCAGGATAGCTATAAGGGTGTGGGAGATATGGGCTTGAAAGTGGGGTTGAAAGTGGAAGATTTTCTATTTCGATTTTAAAAATTTTCGAATTTGAATTCATATTCGAATTGGTTCGGTTATAGAATGATTGTAAACGTTCCAGAAAATTGATCAAATTGAAAATAGTTCGTTTGACTGGACGTAAAAATTCTCTAATTAGTCTGGAAACAGGGGACCTAATTCTTGCATTCTGTGAAAACGGGTAAGATTGGCTATAATGTAATTATCTTAATCTTCACTATCGTTACTTTTTGCCCACAAATAAAAACCCAGTGAAGCGGGTCCTTGCAGCTAGTAATAAATATATTTGTATAAAATAAAAGTTTACTTATTATTACTTTTAATTATTAGATTATACATAATTGTAACTGATTTAATTTTAAAAACATATTTTTAGAATTTCTGCATAAAAAATCTAAAAAATTAATTTTTCTTCTGTAAGAAAAACTAATTTTCTGAAAAAGCATTAAACTCTCACACAAAAAATGTGAATGGCTAATTCTTCTTCAACAAATTTGGTTTGATTTTGGTGGAAAGGCCAGAGTTTTAATTATTTTTAGTTTTAATTAACTGGCTACCTAGTTTAACTTAAAAAATGTGCAGCAAATTGCTGACAGCTGGCTGAATTAAGCATTCAAATGTTCAATCGACAAACATTCTCATTGAAATCAATAGAACAAAAAATCAGTACTTTCAAAAACTGGCTGTTACAGAGAGATGACCACTTAAATGACTGACTGTGAAGCCAGTTTCCATTACATAAGTTACTTTACTTGTAATAAATACTGAACATTTCTGCTGACTTAAATTTCTCTCAAGTTGTCAATTAAAAAGTCCATCAGTGCATATGTAGAAATTAAGATGCATCTTAGAGTAAATACAGTAATTACTTGCTTATTTGTATACATTAATTTATAATATTGTCAAAAGTATAAATACCTTTTTAGAAGTACATTAGTAATATCTCCAAATGAAAAAATTGATCTATTTTGTCTTCCTTGTTTAATCAATGTGGCTATCATTTCTTTTTTTCCTTTTTGAAAAAGTTTTATTTGGAACATTTTACAAAGATTTCTCAATTCAGGAATTGTTAGTAAGTTCAATGCACATTCTACATCATCAATATTTTTAACTGAAATAATTAAGCAATATACTATATTAACATTTTATATGATTCTAAATTATTGATTTCAGTTTAAGAATAAATTAAAAAGTTAAATACAGTAGAGCGTTGGTTATCCGAAAGCATTCCATTTGGCAAATTTAAGTTTTCGCTAGTGCTGTGGCGCTACTCCAATATTTTTTTTATTGATGTGTGTGTTTTAGCTGGCAGCACTGGCACTTTTGAGTGGTGTTTTTCTGAGGACTGTGTGTCGTGCTGAATCAAACGTTTTTGATACTATCACTAGATCAACTTCTAAGTATATTTTTTTTGGTTTTTATATTTTTCAATATATTTATTTTGTTTGTACAAAATAAAAAAATAATTTTTAACGATACAATAGCCACAATTATTATTTTAGAAAGTTTTCGTTAGGCTTAACATTGACAAAAATTCAACACAAAGCGACACACAACAGAGAAAAATTTCAACATGGGATAGGTTAATATATTTTTTCGTACATAATTGGTTATTCGAAAAATAAGTTATCCGAACAACCCTAGTCCCCAACTGATTCGGATAAACAATGCTCTACTGTAACTCAAATAACATTCTATACATTTATTACATTCTGATAATTGGTTATCAGAAATGTTCATGTTTGTATTGAAATTACTTCTTTAACCTTTGAGGTTGCATATTGGTCCAAATAACCATGCATTTTTTATTTTTGCAGCTACACATCTTTCATTGTATCTAAAATATCTAGCTGCTCCTTTTCAAATAAAAAAATGTATTTTTTTTTTTCTTTCTTTTAAATTTTGTCTGTTATGAATTTGTTTTTGAATCACATCTTGTTTATTCTATCTCAGTTGATTTGATCATTACATGACTTATAATTACTTGTAGTCATTTAGACTGTCACATAACTAGATATCCTTCTTTTTTCTATTTTGTTTTTGGGCTGCAATTTGAAACAATTGTAACCTATAAATTTCCACTGTCATCCATCTGTCCATCCTTAATCTCTGGAGTAAAGTTAGATAGATGAAAGATTAGACCAGATATGAAATGCTTAAGAGCAGGGACTCCATTAAGTATATACAAATGTCCAATGCAAAATCATGTTATTTAAATTCAAAAATTTCCTCCAAAAGGAGTTAGATAGATGACCAGCATGACACAATTGCTTACAGGAAAAGTATAATATACAGCGGCAAGACACTACTAATCTGATGTAGAGAATATATATTTTAAATATTTACTAAAAATAAAAATTATTTTTAACTTTTAAAACTGCATAATCTAGAAACAGTATTCTTATTATGAAATAATTTAGCATTTTTTTTTAATTATTTTATATATATTTATTATTATAAATTTCAGAATAAAAATACTTACCATCTAACAAAAAATTATTTATGTACAAATTATGTAAAACTGCTTTAATGTTAGTTGCAATTTCTGAATAATCTAATTTACTAGATCGAAACCATTTATTCTTTCTTTGAAATAGTCGAACAAATAATTTCTGTTCTGGATCTGTAAATGAATTACGAGAATAAATAATACTGATTATAAATTATTAATAAATTTCATAAAAGCACTAAAACAAAAATTTCTAAATGCTAATACAGTATTTCATTATAACATTAATAATTGTAATAATTTTGAAGGTCACTGGAATGTTTCTGGATACATGAAAGTTTTGCATAAAACTTTTCAGATTCAAAATTTCTCAAAGTAGTCTCCATGGTGCTGAATGCAATTGTTGTTCTGGTCAAACCATTACTGGAAACACAGAGACCATTCTTCTTCAGGAATTGCCACCAACCAATCTCTTTATACATTTACAGGAACTTCTGGCAACCCAAATGGTGTTCACAGAGGCCCTCCTTTGCTTTTGAAAAGAAAAAGTTGTAAGTTGCCAGATCAGGACTAAAGGATAAATCATATACCAGTTGTAATTTTTACTCATTCAGAAACTCAATGATCTTCATGGCCATTTGGGCAGATGTGTTTTCATGATTAATACTTCACAGTCTGGTTTTTAGTCACCTCTTGCAAATCTCAAAGGCCTTGGTTAAGCAAACAGTGGTGCACTATTCAGCAGTAACAGTCTTTTTCTCCCACCAGCAAAATGGAGCAAATATGTCCAGTTTTTCCAAACAACATGGTAACAATTTGTTGACCAACATTTCTTGGATGCTTAATCTTCAGAGGAACTTCCTCATCATGAAAATCCAAAACTTGAGTTTCCTGCTTTGTTTCTGTCTTACTGATAGACAAATGTTCCATCTCCAGTAATGCCATTTCAGAAACATTTTGATTTTCCATTTGAAAATTTTTCAATCATTTCATAACACCATTCCACAAGAACCTCTTTTGCTCTTCAATGAGAATGTGACACTCAGTGATGTGAAACATTCCTTAGGAAAAAGTGTGTGCGTGCATGCATAATTTCATGCACACACTGATGATTCAATTGCAAGGTGTTCATAATCTTCCTATAAGTTATTTGGGTATCCTTCCTGACTATGACCACCAGATAACTTATAACCTAGGTACAATTGAGGGACAATTACTTCTAGCTTTATCTTTCAGACTCATTCTGCCATGCCAAAGTTTACTGAACCACAAAAAGAAAGTCCTGTCCTGACAAGTGTCTGGAGAAATGAGAAACAAGAAAATAACAGTTTCTTCTGATAGAAAAAGGTTTAAGGAGATATGGTAAAGTGCATCTTAATTAAAGAACAAATGTTTTTGCATGTCTAGATTCAGAAAACACTAAATGATAAGAAATCATGAGTGTGAACCTGACTTGGACATTGCAAACATATGTGAGACATTGACTTAGACAAACTAGATTTAAAATCATAAATTGTGACCACGAGGTTGGTACCTCTTTGGCACCCTGTCAGGATGGACACCACCGTGTCAGTTGAACACAGAAATTTCGATGACTGTTAAGTCAGTTGTCATGCAAGTGGTCATGTTTGTGGAAGCTAAGGAATTGGTTGCATATATTGGAATGGAGATGAGGGGTGATACCTGGAAGAACTGCACTCCACAAGGTTATTCATGTAACAAGTACCGTTTATTCAGGAAGATGATTTACAGCATTATTTATCAGACACTTATTAATAAGGAGTTCAAAGGAATCTTAACAGCTCGAGAGAGAGAGAGTTTACAAAACATTTGCACGTCGACAAATAGCTGTAGTCCAAGTAGGTCTTCTGTAGGAATCTTTGTTGAGATTAGCTTCTGAAGGGTTAGGGTGTGACTATGCAGACGCGAGCGAGCGAATTTTCCGAGAAAGTGAGAATATGTGGCGAGAAGAGGCGAGACGCGATAAATATCAAAACCTGTCAGATAAGTGAGAAAACCAGAAATTCATTCTCGCTAGCGTTATTTCTCACTTCTCATTTGTGCATGGTTTTCCTTTGCGAAAACTAAATCGCTCGCAACCTCTCGCTCGCTCTAAATTTGCGTCTGCATAGTCGCATCCTTAGAGTCAGGTAATAAAGATATAAATCCAGTTGGAGTTCAGATAATAATCCAGATTGAGTACAGGAACAGCAACAATGGGATGCGCGCACACACACACACACACACACACACCAAAGAGTTTGCAATTGATGACGAGAGAGCCTCAAGCGTCATCGCCCCCTCTTTTTTATATGGGAGTCTCTTCTGGGTTTTTTCCACTAACTCACTCAGAGGTTTAGTATTTTGGGTCTAATCAACAAGTTTCACCCGTTGAGTCAATGTGACACATTGAATGTGTCACTCCGAATAAGGAACTAAGTCCATGGGAAACAGTTTATCGCAAAGTTATTCAGTGATTTTTTGAAAGGAACAGTTATCTTAGTTTGAACAAGAACTTTATAATGATTATAATAGAGGTTTTCTTAAATTTTTTCCCATTAAATTCAGCTCTCACATAAATCATCATCACCCAAAAATTCTCATCAGTCACCTCCATTGTTTCTTCAAGTCAAAATGGCACCACTTCCATTTCATGTGCTTGCAGGCAGTGACAGAATAAATGACTCATGATCTCTTGATGATCATGAATTGGATTTACATACACAATGTTGTTCATGTTGCTGTATACCCAATACATTTTCCACATCCAGAACTTTAAGAGTAATCCTTGTATTACAAAGTTTTAAATATTTTTTATAGTTAAAATAACTTTTCAGTTATAAAAAGTTTATTTTTATAATATCTATAATGTATAGTATATATGAATATAGAATATGTTACTATTTTATCATATGATTAATAAATCATAATAATAAACTTCAGCAGAAATAATGGTTTTTTTACAATAAATGTACTCCAACCAACATGGATGTGTATATGCTTGCTCTATATCATGATCTGATATATCACTTTCACTTTCAATCATGAGACTAGTGATCATTATCACCTCTCTCTTAATTATCTCTATCATATCTATATCACCTCTTCATTGCATCAACAATAAACAGAGACCAAGATTAAAACACTGCATTTTATTTGCCTATTTTAACTAGTGTCTTAATCTTGGTCTCCATATTGTGGATAATTAAGAGAGACATAATAAAGATCACTATAGTCTATTTATCCTAACTTGGCAGCTACTGTAAACAAACTAAGACACACCTCCCTTTGTTTATTGGTTTAAACCCATGTCCATCAATTAAAAATCGTATTGCATCTCATTCGTCCGCAGAAAATAGTTCTTCGTTATTTATAAAATCATTAATGAAATGCTATTCACTTAGCAATGATTATAAATGTTATTATTTCATATTTGTTAAGTTGTTATTTTAATAAATATTTGCACATTCTGAATCATTAGAAATAAACTTTTTCCGGTCATGCGCACTATAATGTTTTTGTTTCTTTTTCCATTCATTGCAATAACTACCGTTATTTCAAATTGTGTTGTTGAATTACAAAAATGGAAAACTTGAATGTAAATACGATTAAACATCGGCAAGGAAAATCGCTGAGGAGCTCGGATAAACAAATAGTATTAAATTTGTTTAATTCTTTAACTGAAACGAATCCAGAAGTCTGCGTGAAGGATTTAGTGAAAATGGTAGCACAGACAACAGGGATATCAGAACGGAGCATTTACAGAATTCGTAAAGAATATTTTACTAATGGTAAAGTAATAACTCCTTCGAAAACCCGTAAGCGTACTCAACTCGTTGACAAATATGACGAATTCACAAAATGTGCCATTAGAGGTAAAGTACACAATTTTTATTTTTTAAACGAATTACCTACTGTAGATAAGGTATTACAGGCTGTTAATGACGATCCAGATTTACCAGACTTTACTCGATCTACGATATATAATTTGTTAAAATTACTTAATTTTAAATATACGAACCGAAACAGAAATAGTAGATTAATTGAAAGAGACGATATCATTTTATGGCGAAGACAATATCTACGAAAAATAAGAGAAATGCGTTCTTTAGGCCGTAAAATTTACTATTTGGACGAAACATGGATTAATGCGGGCCATACCAAGAATAAAGTATGGAAGGATTGTTCAATTACGTCTTATCGCGAAGCTTTTATGTCTGGACGATCTACTGGATTGAAAAATCCTTCTGGAAAGGGGAAACGAATAGTTGTTGTTCATATAGGCAGCAATACAGGTTTTCTGAATGGTGGTCTGTATGAATTTGAATCAAAGTCGACAAAAGATTACCATGAAGAAATGGATAGCAATAATTTCAAAAAATGGTTTGAAAAAATATTATCAAAATTAGAAAGTAATGCTGTTGTTGTCATGGACAATGCTCCATATCACTCAGCTAAAATTGAGAAGATTCCAAATTGTAGTTGGAAAAAAGCTGACATAATTTCTTGGTTGGAAAAAAATAGGGTTCGTCATAACGACAAAATGTTGAAAATAGAACTTTTGGATATTGTTAAAAAAATAAAACATAAATACGATAAATATATTATTGACGAAATGGCCAAAGAAATAGGTATCGACGTGTTACGTTTACCTCCGTATCATTGTAATTTAAATCCTATTGAATTGATATGGGCAGATATGAAAGGTTACATCGCACGTCACAACACAACATTCAAACTGTCGGATGTGCGAATTTTAATGAATGAAGCTATCGAACAAATAAATGAAGAACGATGGAGAAAATGTATTGAACATATAGAAAAAGAAGAACAACGAATGTGGGAACTTGATGAGATTTCAGAAACTGTTGTAGAAAAACTGATTATTCAGTCTAACACAAGTAGTGACGAAAGCGATATAAATGATTACTTTGAGCAACTATGTTCTGATACAGATGATTAATAAGGTAAGTTTACACTATAATTATTTTAAAAAATTTTTATTTATATAAATATAACATAGATAAATTCATACATGTTTTCTGTAAGTCTTAATAATATATATTTAATAATAATTTTTGACAAACTATATTTAAACGATGGAAATAATTTAAACGGCTACGTAAAAATGTTAAAGTAAGCTATAATAACTTTTCTAAGTATTGTATTATCTCGGTAATTTTTAAATTGTTGTGACAACTTTGACCTACTTTAACACGTGCAGAGAAAGGGGCTTAACTGGTCAACACGTGTCGAGCCACTTCCGATTGTGATTTGACCAATGAAAATCTTCGGCGGATTAATATGACAGAATCTTTGTTTACAGTAGCTGCCAAGTTAGGATAAATAGACTATAGTTTCATAACTAGAAGAAGAAACTTTTTACATATTGTTATATCTGTTCCATTTTAATAATTTTTATTAAACAGTTTATGGATTAAAAACATATCACTTGTATATACCATAGCACTGTTGATTTGTATAAAATATTTATTAAAAACTTAATGATTTATACATATTTTTCTGCAGGATGATAAAAAGCTATTCTTATTAAATTACAAATCCAAATAACTCTTACCTGATAAACTGTTAAATTTCTGTATGATAATTTGATCTTCTTCATTAAAAAGTCTAGCATAATCTTCATTTTGAAACACACAATCCAAAATATATTTAAAATTTTTCAAATAATAAGGTATGTTATCCATTTCATGATTATCATTTTTATTCACAGGAGAGTTTTCTAATTCTGAATGTTTTCTCATTGCAGTATTTTCTTCAGTAACATTTTCAGAATTGCACATGTTTTTTTTTAATAAATTATTTGCAAAAATTTTATTTTCTTCAGATACTAAGCTAGTTTCTTTTTCTATCTCATTATATATTTTCTTCTCTTTTGATACATTAATAGCTTCAGAACTCCTTATTCGTTTTAACTTTAGTCGAGAACTAAGACTTAATGTCATTGCTTCTCCTAATCCATCATCATCATCATCGTGTTCTACTGTGGATGAATATTTATGTGCAACAAAATAGCAGGAACTTTTTGATGAGTTAGTATTACTAGAAGTACATGAAAATTCTGATACTTCATTTTTTTTCTTCTTAAAAAACTGCAAGATGCTCATATTTCAGTAAAATTTACTAAATCATGCTTGAAATCTGAAAATAAAATGTTTTAATTATTAAAAAATATGACAATACCAAAACTGAAAATATTAAAATATAAGAAAATCAGATTATCTAGCTTATTTAGAATCGTAATATGCATTCTAATTTTTTAAATATTTTTGTTATAAATTGTTTTTCAGTTTACAAAAGTAATGTAGAAGTTCTTTATAATCAACTGATCCTAAGTGAATTAAATTACCAGCATAAAATAATAACTATAAATCTGAATTAAGCCAGAATAATTGTATTCTATATTACAATATTTCTATCCCATTGAGTTTTATTAAAGTGATTTGTGCTTTTGTTTTATTACCTGACTATTCTGACAGTAGAAATCTCAAAATATTTTTTATTTTCTTTCTTTTCTTTAACAACAGTCATTAATACTATATCCTAACATATTTGCAATAATAGTTTTAATCACATACAATATTAGATAAAAGAACCATTTCTTTACACACACTTGTAATAGTAGAGATACTCCAAGAATATTTGTAATTATTTTTGCAATTTTCAAAATATATTTTTATCATTTATCATGTTTCCTCAATGAAGCCTGATAATCAAATAAATCCCAAAGAACAAAAGTGCTGTTAAAAACAAATTTCAGTCTGAAATAAATTCTGGATGGAAAAGCAAGGGAAACATGTTAAAATACTGTACTATATGAGGTAATGTAATTTAGAATGACAGGTGAGAAATTTAATTAAAATTCTATCACTTAAAATTGCCAAGTTGGACAGCATTTCAAGGTTCATGGGAACATTTTCATAAATAAAATTATAAATATTTGTCAAATTCCTAGCACGGGAAAGTTGAGAGCTTATCAACCAAAGGGCAATTAGTAAAACTCAAAATACTGAGCTTAATTATATGGATTATAGCTATATTTAAAATGGTAGAAAACAAGCTGAAGCAATGACGGCTGGAATGATGCAGAGTCAGTTAGTAGTCCTATGATTTTTTTGTTTATAGAATTTTTTAAATAAGTGGCCACTCAAATATTCTGTGTTTTGGACATGTTTAGTATGTATGTCTCCTTTGTAAAATTAAGTGAGAAAATATTGGTGTATGGCTTATAAACAATTACCGGATAAGGAATATATGTGGGTATGTTTAGAGTGTGATGATAGGTTTTACATTTATAATTAATGGTTAAACTTTACCTACATGCACCGTCATGGCTACAGCGGGACTCACATTCTAACCTAACCTATTCTAATAAATTACCGATAATTTGGTAATTTATTAACTAACCTATTCTAATAAATTACCAAATTATCGGTAATTAATTAGAATAGGTTAGTTAGGTTAGGTCAGAATGTGGGTCCCCACTGTGCGGCCATGACGATGCACGTAGATAAAGTTTGACCTAATTAATTAGTATCATACCCAGCTTTTTTAAACCAGAAGATGGTAGTCAAGATCCTGATTCTGACGACATTGAAACTGACTTGGGTTAATCTTTATCTTTTCACCCTATTGGCATAACAGTATACGCATCTGAAATTTAATTAATTAATTATTAATACATTCTTATTTTGTGGCCAAACTTAATTACCTATTTTTAAATATGTTCTTACATTTCACTATATATTTTTCTACGAATTAAACAAAATGCTTTTAAGTAATTTAAATCTTCCTCTCTGAAGATCTCATCGTGATAATTTTCATAAATAAAACACGTTGCCAACCCATAAAATTTTAGTACAGTACGTATACAAAACAATAATCGATTAATAATTAAATTATAAATATGAAATAATTATCTTTTAATAAAAATAAAATAAAAAAATCGTCTAAAAAGGTTTCCAAATAAAAATCGAAAGTTTGATATTAACCCCCGAAAATTCTTGAGTTCCAAAGCAGTAGGTTGACATCGCTCCGGTAGGATTAATTAACCGCTCGGCTATTCGGCCGTTTTTTTTTTTTATTAAACTTGTATTTTAAAAAAAGTATATTTTAAGATAAACTTGTTAAATTACGGATAAAATTCGTGTGACTCCTTTTCAAAAATAATTGCTTCCATCCTGCCGACATAATTATATTTTATTGATAAATAATGATATTTTCTGAATTACAATTTTGTATATAAATCAATTAATTAAACAGAGGGATAAAATGTAAGAAGTCAGAATTTAAAATAGCATAAAATTAAAATTAATTTCAAAAAAGTTTTGCGATTTGGCAACACTAAAGATAAAAAGGCGGAAATTTTGATTCAAAATGGAAGATCTATCGAACTCTAATCTTTCGACATCGGTAATTCAAGAGTTTAACGAGGCAGAATACGAAGCTCAGTTTTTTGGCTTTCCTACTAGAGCATTTACCGATGGCAGTAAGTTGTGAGGTAATATCTCCTCAGAAATACACGCACATATTAATATACGTTCATTTCTTTTTCTAGTGTATAATGCGATTTATGATTACACTCGGAATTCGCTGAGCGAAGTTCAAGAACATCTCTCGCAGAAGGTAATGCTTTGTAAGAACTGAATAATTTTTGAATACGAGTTAAATATTTATCTGTTTGAATTATAATTAGTATGGCGATGTAATGACAGAAGAAGAGATTAAAGTCGGATCAGAGTCTATTCACCAACGTCTGACAGAATACTTAAATAAAGCCTTTGATAAATTAGAAGTAAGCAGATTTAAAAAAAATTAATTTAAGATAATATGACAAGAAAAATAAATGTGATGTAGTTGTTAATTTAATTAATTAATAATTAATGGGTAATTATCATGTTCTTTGAAACACCTAATTATTTATTTTGGAATTATCTCAATAATTTTATATCTATATTCGATGAATAATACAACATAATCCGTCCTACGGTAAGATATAAGCTCTGAATGAGGGGTTTTGCACTTCTGAGAATTGCACATCCCCTGTACCAGTAAAAAAGTCAAAGGAACCATACCCTTTGCAAGATATTCTCCTCCAAAGGTCAGTTTTTAATGTGTATTGGTATACTGCCTATTCTCCGTTCTCCATGTTGTCAAGGCGAGCCTTGACCAATGCTCTGCATGTAGTTGTGTGCTTCAGTGCTCACTGTTGCTTGCACGTCAATACCCGGGTGGGGTCGAGTACTCCGCGAACGGTCGAATGGGCTACTTGAAGCCGGTACGGTCGTTTGGTCTAAATGGTTAAACGCAATGGTCTTAGTGGAGTGATGCAACTTGCGATCTTGTGCAACCTGTTTTTGAGAGGGCATATCTCGGCAAGGGTCGTTTGTAGAGGTATGGTTCCTTTGACTTTTTTGCTCCTTTGGGTATGCTCTCCGGCTCTGATAAGGTCCCATCTGTCTCGTTTGGAGTTTGAATTGAGCCCATTCGACTTTGTTTATAAAGTAAACTTTGTAAACAAAGTGTTTACAACAATATTAAACAAACTTTTAGTTTCAGTTATTAAAAATAATTTTATCTTCTTTTCTATATAGGTATATTTAATGGCAAATGTTCTTCATATTCCTGAAAATGTAATTTTACCAGAAGATTCTGTTCATCAGAACTCTCATTCTGTTGAAGATCATAACCATCTCTCACAAGAAATTGAAACATTAAAACAGAAAATAATTCAAGTAGATTTTGCATTTTCATATTACTATAAGAGATAATCATAATAATAATTACCTAATAGCATATATGTTATTATTATTATTATTTTCTTAGAATCAACAAAAGAAAGCAATTTTAAAACAAGAATTAGATGACCAAATAGTTATGAAAGAGAAATTAAAAGAATTTTCTGATTATTTAGACAAAATGAAAGAAATTGCTAAATCTAATGGAAGTAAGTATTATTTTTAATTACTAATTTACATTTATATATTAGGAATGATTAAACATTATTTATTTATGAATATTTTGTATTTTTTAGTTGAGACATTTATGTTTGGAGTAAACAAAGCCAATGAACTTGCTACTGCTGTCATTTCATTGGAACAAGCATCGTTGAAGTAGATAAAATGAAATATTTTCCACTTCATCATCAGAATTGTATAAATAAAACTCTTATTTTAAATGTAGGTGAACAGACAGATACATATAAAATAAAATCTTCACAAAACTTATTCATGCAAGATATTAAACAGTATGTGATTGTGATATAAGAATTTAATCTTAGGTAGAATAATAATATTCTAAAAGCAAATGATGATAATTGTATTGTGTAATGTTCATTAAGAATTTTAACATTAGTTTATATATATCCTTTTTGCATATTTATGTCTGAAAATTGTTTATTAAATTATTGTATAATACATTATTTGATTAAAAATAAAATTTTTATATACTTTTATAAATTATATCTACTAGTTAGCTACATTTAAACTACTCAAAAGTAAAAAAAAAACTACACTGGATTAACATAAGAATTATTTTCATTTCATCCTCATTATTTAACACTCTTGTTTCTTTTTTTTAAACTGATATCTCAAGAATGCAAATTTTTCATCTTACACACTGCATTGTCTAAGTATTTGTCTTGACAAGAAAAAGAGGTATTCCATTGCAGTAATGATGGTATGGATAGTGTTTTATTCTAAAAATGCATTCTTTACACACTGGTAGTTGTGTAACATACTCAAACTAACTTTTCCAAATTCTTGATTTTATATGAAAAAAGAAATAAAAATATATGTACATAACAAGCCATGTATTTTCTTTTGGCAAAAGATAGCAAAACTTAAATGTCAAATTGAAACAAAAATGACCAATTAACAATATAAAAATGCTATACTTGTTCAAAATATGCATAAAATTAAACCAAACTTATCTTTGCCAAAAATTGAATTGATCACAAAAAGCAAGAAATGTTCATTTTGATAAATAAATCTACAATAGATCATTCCTAAGCAATATTTTTGGGAAGTGACTAAAAGGAAAATTAATAAGTAATTGAAACTAACTAGAAATTTAGATTAGTAATTAACTATTATATATTAACTACTGTCAATCTATAGTAATGAGTGTTGGATTCATTTTGTACAATTGTAATGTGTGCAAAACCTATGAGCGGGATACTGTCAAATACCTTCCTGTAATTTATGTATGGCATGTATAGTTTTCTGTTTGTGTGCTTGTAGAATGACAAAATTTATAAGTAACTTTTTTCCATCTCATGTGGTTTATACAAAAGCATTTTTGTTCTACATGATATGTATATTATGTTTGTAATGCATGAAGTGAGAATTTTGTAGTGTAGGGATGTATTGGTCTTTTGTGTTGGATCTCTGGTATAGTCATTTTTGGGTTTCATGTATGTGATACCCTATGTAATAAATTTTGGCATGTTATGTGGATTGTTTGTGTATGTAAAATGTTTGGTGTAGAGTTTGATCTTCCATGTGATCTAGTGTTTCTGTGTTAGTGTATCTTTTATGCAACTTGTGTGATGAGATCAAGCATTGTTTGTGGAATAAGGTGGTTACGTATAATTGTTTTCTGATCAACAACTATTTGTAACAGTGAGATATGGGTATATTTTTGTATGAATTTGTTATGTATCTGCATACTGTCATATCTATCTCATGTTTTGTATCAGAGTACAAATGATTTCATTTCTTTCTTGAGTCTGCTTCATCTGCTGGCATGGTTTTCCTGCCTTGATGATCAGTTGCTGGACTGTTGCTGAAGCATTGTTGGCCTGATTAGTGGGCACTGTCCATTTTGTATGAGTGAGGTGGTGGCATTTATGATGCAGTAGCTGTATTTGGGTCAGTGCTGCATTTCTTACTGGTGGCCAAGGAAGATGCAAATTTTTTGAATATGAACCTCTACCTAATCTTTGAATAAGAACCTTGTTAATACATGACATATGTACTAACATCACACTGTAAACCTGAAACAACCACTTTTATTATCTCCACAGACATGGATGCTTATATACCTAAAGCTGGGTAGTTATAATTCAGCTGCCTGACATGAGAAACAGATATTTTGACAAACTATTTTGCAGACACCCATGGGTTAGAAGCTGCTTGTGAGCATACACACTGCTTTATTTTTCCCCATAGACTTTGCTGGTGTGGTTGGTCCTGCTGGAAATTTATAGTCTGCTAACATCACTTTATGGTTCATTGGAACTATTAAGCTCTCATTTCAACAAGATGAGTCATAGAGAGATTATTATTTTGTAAAATTTTCAAAATTCACAATATTGTATTTTTAATTTTATGTAATATTTCAATTTTTTTGTCAATTTCTAAGTTAGAGTCTATACTACCCAGTAATGCAGCCAGAAATTTAGCAAAGGGGTCAATTAACATGGAAAATACTGTAATTAAGAAATATTGGCTACTGTTGTTTGAATAAAACTGCAACGCAGAGTATATAAAATTATACGTTATATATTTTATTGAATGTGTTTGGTTCATATCAATCATATCTACTATAAGAATCATGCTGAATCACATAATTGTAGCACAAATACAATAATCACAATAACACTTCTTAAATAGTAATCAAATAATTTTAATTATATTAAATTAAACAAATTTCAAAAATAAATTATCGAAATTTTAGTCTATTTGCAATCAACAAAAACATTATTTTACTTAGAAAATGCTTATACAATTTTATTAATGTGATAATTTTTATATGTCTAAGATCTTAAAAACATAATTTTAAACTTATCAGCACTTAAGAATACTTTTAAATCTGTTGAAATGCAAAATCAAATGTCTCAAAATAAGAAAAATTGATGGTTTGGTACTGTATTTCAAAATCTGATGCACAGCATTATGACATTTGATTAATTACAAAAATAATCTTGGATATTGAAACACGCTTATTAACAGTTAAACGAGTTTTAAAAAACGATTTTGTAATTAACAAACATATTTATACATGTTACATTATTTATTTTTACAAGTAAGTTTACAAGAAAAGTTACAAAGGACAGTTGATATCTACCCTCCAAAATTAACAAATATACATAAAAACATGGAGAACAGTTACATAAAATTAAAAATACATTACATTATGCATTAATACAAAAGAGTATAAAAGTTCTTTGAAAGAATTTATTTTCGAAGAACTGACTTTCTTTGATGAGCTTTGTTGACCGCTTCTGGCATACAATAATTAACGATGCTACAGTGCGTTGTTCCAAAACATTTCTTCTTCCTAGATGGAAATAATTCAAAACACATAGGTCATAGGTCATAACTTATGAGTTATAAGGTATGACTTATAAATCTTAACCATATTTATATTGACGGCTGGATGGCCGAACAGTCAAGCAGCAGCCAACCGCTCTGGGGAACCGGAATCAAATCCGGACGGGCCGAAAAATTCCAGGAATTTTTCGGGGGGTGGTCCGTCCGGTATGTCTTTTCGTGGGTGATCCGTCTGCATATGTCAGACCTCATCCCTCACTACCCGGCCGCTGAAAACTGTCGTCCTCTTGACCGTCGCCCAGCTGTCTACACCCTTATGAAAAAGTTTGGATGTCATCTAAATTGTTATAATTTTTTAATCTCAGATGTTTTTGTTTGAATTAAAATGTTTCGGCGAGCGTAGGCTTTTTTATGTTTAATAAATACGATATTAACGAGCAATTATTTATTGTGACATCGTCGCAATGTCGGGCTGCAATTTTTAATTTATTTCATTTAAAATATATGCTTTTCACCTCAAATTAATACTGTAGTGTCTGATTTAAAATTTGCATATTCTACGGATATACAGTGGTGCCTCGTAGAATGGACGCTGCGAACAATGGACTTTCTGTTTGGCCGTTACGTGACTCGAGCAACAGACTGGCTGCGAACAACGGACTTTCTGCGAACAAGTGCGAGTGATGTTTCCACTCGTTTGCCGTTGCCAATGACAATCTGCTATTTTTATAATATATTAGTATTATTAGAATATATTAGAGAGGTTGAGGCACACGTTTTAAACGTGTAAACGTGTACGTGTGACGTTCGGCGCCGCTTTCCCGTAAGCCTAGAATTTTGACGATGGTGTTTGGAATGTCGAGCGTGATTCCACCGACTATCCAAACATCATTGTCAAACTTTTAGGCTTACGGGAAAGCGGCGCCGAACGTCACACGTACACGTTTACACGTTTAAAACGTGCGCCTCAACCTCTCTATTATTAGTATATCTGAAGTACAGAGCTCCCGTTGAGATTCGGCTTGCTCTCTTGTTTATTACGTACATCACCTCAGTGCAGGGGAGTATTTACATTTATTCAAGTGTTGTGCAAATCATGGCTTCTAAAAGAACAGAAAGGTGATTTCAATTGAAACAAAGCAAGAAATCATCAGAAGGAGTGAAAGTTGACAAAAATTTCCTTGTCAAATGGGAAGAGGTTCAGGAGTTTACCAACACTCATTATCCAAACAGAGCTGAGGCCAACAGGATCAACGATCTCTACAATGACACCATTGCCCGTCATTTTTGACAAGTATTGAAGAAGAGAGAGAAACAGACCACCTTGGACATGTTTTTCAAGAAGCCCGCTTGTCAAAAAACAAAGGATGGAACAAGAGGAGTTGACCCTGCAAGCTCCTGTAGCCTCTTCTAAATCTGACTCCGATTAAAAAACAATAAAAAGAGACTTGCTGCAATGTGTAAAAAGTCTGTATCTGTATGAATGTGTGAAAAAAGTATTCCTCCACCTCCTCACAACATCTGACTACCCGGCATAATTGGTGACTGCTCCATTTTCATTTTTTTATGGTACGGTTATTTTATGCTGCGGAACGAATTATATGTTTTAACATGTATTTCTATGGAAAAATGCATTGCGTATAACGGACGTGCACCTGGAACGGATTAAGTACGTTATACGAGGACCACTGTAGCTCGTAAATTTGACAGAGCATTTGTTTAATTCACAAACATGTAAACTATTTTATAATAAGAATAAACTTTTCTTTATTTGATCAAATAATTTTTAATTCGGAGAAATATTTATTTATCAGTAAATTTCTTACGTTCGTTTAGTGGAAATTAAATAAGTATCACACCAGATGGCGCAATTTAAAAACTATTTAGTACTATGTATCTTAAAATTTATTTATTGTAACTATTATTATTAAATAATTCTTTACACGTGATATTTTTAATTTATTAGAATCACACGAATCGAAGTCTATGGGAGATGATTAAACTCGACTAATAAGAAACGTTGGCGGTAAAAATCGACAATGGCGACTCTTGGTACATATGGTTTGCGATTCGTAAAGATAAGTTAAAATGTGTTTAAAATAATATATACAGATATTTGGAAAATTCGTAAAAATGGAGGGATTAACGAGTGATTCTGCAACTCTTACGCCTCCATCATCGCCTCCGTTGGAAGAATTCACTTCGAGAACATTTCGCTGTTTCTCTTGCAAAGGAACTGTAAATGTGACGAATTGCAATTTGAACGAAGAAGGTTATTTAAAAAGCGGTTATTTTAATAGATTATTAAGGAGCGAATTATATGATTACAGTAATGATGATGATTATTATGAAGTATTTGGAATGACAATAGTCAAATCATCTACCATAAATCATTTGGAATCAATCGTCTCAATGGCTAAAAAATACATATCTATGATGCAGGCTATTACTCAGCAAGTTTCTAAAAATTCTTTATTTGGTATAAATTCATCTGAATGTTTTCATATCAGAAAGAATTTCTTCCTTTTTTTACATCACGTGAAAGCTTTTGTTTTTAATTTGACTAGTTATAAATACAAATATTTATCATCATCTTCAACTTTCAATCTTCTGGATTTGTTGACAGTTCTTTTAAAAGAGTGGAGAGGATTGTTGATGTTTCTTGGCCGAATCAGTGATTTACCTAATCATGTCATTTGTTTGGGAGTATCTCAAAATGGCAATGCTTCTACTTCGGCATCGTATCATCTTTTTCATTTATATTTGGATATTTGGTGGTCGGCCGTTGAATTATTGTATGTTATAGATACTGTTGTGACAAAGAATAAGCTCGACCTGATGGTTGATTATTCGAGACCTTTAATACCTGGATGTGAAGATTTTTTTTCTCAGGTAATTTTACTACTACTATGGGATCTATGTTTTGTAGCTGTAAATTGTCATAATAATTTATTGCCATCTGATTATCAAACTGTAACACCATTTACATGCACCTGTATTTATGAAATTTGGATTATGATAATTCACTTATTGGATTATAGACAAAAACAAGAAAAGAAATGCTTTTGGAACCATATTCATTATTTGTTTCAAAGAATATTATCACTGTCTTTACCTAATGTGGACAATGATGATATTCTTCTAGATTTATTTATTTTAGAACCTGAATCATTTAAGAGTACTAATCCTATTGGATTTTGTATGTGGTTATTGACACATATCACATCTTTACATAAATATGATTCTACTGGTAATTATATTTTAGATATTAAAATTCAAAGAAATTATTCTAGTATTCAAAGTTTAATAAACTTATCATTATCTGCTCATTTAGAAAAAAATGATGATGCACAAATATGTTGCATTCTTCATTGTTGTCATATAATGTGTAGCAGTTGGGAAACAAATATGGACGTTATTCTACCTATAATTGATTTTTTTTTGAAGAAAATTAATGAGTCTTTTCAATTAAAGTTTGGTATCCAATCAATGGCTTTTACGAACAAATCAAGTCAGCTGTGGTTAGAAGAAATTAAAGAAATAGTAAATAATAAGGATAAAATAAAAACGTCGGATACAATATTTCAAATATTTTTACGTCTTCTAAGTTTACAATTAAGCAAAATTGGTAGTGATAAGAATAATTATTGGCGACAAATTAAAGGTAGAGTATACAGCAAATTTCATTCTCGTCGAATGAAAGAACTCTCAGAAATAGGAATTTTTAATTGTTTTACATTATTTCTTGTTCTTGCTGACACTACGGATTTATCAGATATTAGTTCAAAATTGTGTGATTTAGCAGTCACAATTCACAAGGGTAGTATGGGAGTTAATAAAGAAATGATTTCTTGGAAGGCTATATTCACTTTGATGGCAATATATCAGGAACGAAATATCGACATCTCACCTTTAACAAACAATATAAGTGATCACTTTAATCAAGTTTGTATTAATTTCAGCCAAAATGAAAATCAGCATTCACTTATGTTACTCATTAATACATATTTTGAAGGTGTTCAAAATGTAATACATAATAGTGACTCATTGACATTATCTGAATATCTACTTTTTGAAAAAGGTTTAGATATTCTTTTATCTAAATGTAAAGGGAATAGTCTTGGGCCATTATTATCAACAATTGAAATTGTATTGAAAAAACTTTACTTGATTTTCCAAACAAACAAATGTCCAAATATAATATTTACTAAATTTCAATCATCCATTCATGATCATTACGTTAAAATTTTTAATATGATATGTGAATATGTGCTTCCATTTCTGTATGGACATGCAATTACTCCCTCACCTTTACCTCAGACTGCATTGATTACCTCTACTTTAACTTACTTTTCATTTTTGCTAAAAATACCTGTTTTAAATAGTAAACTTAACTTTTCAGAATTATTTAACTATTTTGGATCAAATTTTAAAATTAATGCAAATTTGATATGTGATTATTTATGCATAATCTTAAAAGAGAAAGAAATTTTAGGTTCTTTTACTACAGTTCAATGTAACATTGTTATCAGATCATGGTTCCGTTGTTGCTTATGTATTATCCCACCATCAAAAAAAATGCAAGAATTTACTCGGTTATTAACTTCATTGCCACAACCATCTAATTTTTTAAAGCAAATTGATTATCATGGTGAAAAGCATGATGAGTTATTTATTCACTTTTGTTGCAAATTTCCTAATTTTTCAACAGAAGAAAAATTAGTATTGAAAAATATTTTACAGTATGCTTTACAAGATTTTGTTTTATCATTGACAGTTTTGTTAAAGACTTCTGCTAATATTTCTAGAGAAATGATTTCTCATATTTATAATTTATGTAGTCCTCTTGTTGAACATTGTGCCCCAGTTTTATATGTAAAGTCAAAGCCAGATTGCATATTACCAACTTTAATAGATACTGTCATACTTCCACATGTGATTTATGTCAAAAATAAAGAAGTACCTTCTGTTCTACTTGGATCTATTGAAGAACATATGGCATCATTTGTACGAGGCTTAACAAAGATTAATTTTTCTACTGATCCATATTTACAGAGGAAATTAAAGGACATTGTCATCCAATATTTGCCTCGATTTTTAATAAAATGTGATAAAATAAATCTTACTGCAAAGATTCATCCTTTGCTTAAAACTTTAATACAATTGCCTTCTACAGTTGCAGATGAATTTATGGTGTTTGTAATTGAAGTTATAAGAGATCATTTTGTTAAAAGAGGAAGCAGTTCTTATCAACATTTTTCTTTAAGTATTCTTTTTCTTACCGAACTTTTTAATTTTATAAATTTCACACAGAAAAAGAATTTAATATCAAAGTTACTACCATCGTTTTTGGATCAATTACTATTAAATGAAGATAATTTAACAAATCAACAATTAATGGAATTTATTTTAAAAATGATTAAAACTTGTGAAAACGAACTTGGTTTAGATTTCAGGACTGATTTTTTGTTACCTTCTCTACAAACATTTTTACAACATAATCTACCATGGAAGACAAATCGTGTCTTTAAACTGATGCACGATTTATCTGGACAATTTCCTAAGCTTTCTACAGATTTGATTCCTATTTTATTAAAGCAAGTTCAGATAATTGAAAAGAAACGAGGTGTTGGATTAGATCAATCTTTAAGACAGGGACTGTCATTAATTATTAAAAAATTAGAAGATAATAAATCATAATTATACTGTATATAAATAATAATTGAACTGTTTGCTATTTTTCTATTGAAAAACAGATGTAAATATTTATCAATATTAAAGATTTTTTAGTAAATGTTTGTTTAATAATTTTACTTAGAAATCTGAAAATAGGAAAAGAATGAATTACTTTTGTAAACCATATTTTATATCTTTACTGTATAATACTTTACTGTTTAATACTATTTTGTATAAAATCATAGACAATAGTCTCAATAGAAAAATGAAAAGTTGATATATATATATATGTATATATATGAACAATGTGGTTGTTTTAAAATTAGATAATAAAATTTATTTTAACAAATAGGAAATTCAGTATTCCTTAAATTTCATTTAAAATTTAGCAAATTAATAAAGCTATTAAAACTTAATGAACTCTCAACAAATTTGATATCATCTCACTATAAGGCTGGGAGACAAGCTTCCTGAGTTGTTATAGCACTTGTAATTGCGTCAAATTTGGATCTCGGGTGTTTTACAAATCTCGATGTTTTGAGATCCCGAATCCAAAAAAGTTAAAAAAAAATTCGTGTGGGGGTCGTTTAATATGCAAGTAAAGTTTAAGAAACGAAATTTTGCATGGTAACATATCAGGGGCATTGATGCTATTTAATTTCGGAGTAAGGAACTCGAGGGAGGGCGATAGAGGGGATCGTGGGTCATATCTCGAATGGGGCTGGACTTAATGAAAAGTTTATTATTACATTTACAATATTTTTAAAAACGCATTCCGACCAGCAAAATTAAGTTTTTTTTTTTTCTCTCTTCTAATAATGTAAAGTTATTTTTTTAAACATATCAGAACAGACGGCAGCATATAATTATCTTAACTTTGAGCTAGTATCGTAGTGTTTTTAAAACTTAAATATGTTTTAAATGGAGATTTTTATCATAATTTAAAGAAATTACTCCTTTTAAGCTTTTGTTATTACTTAAATTTTATATTCTAGTATAATTGAAAACTATCGGACTCCCTAATGGTTTCCTTAATCCCCTTTGAGAGCCGGGAAAATCGAGCAAATGTTGCCAGCTTTATTATTTAAGCGTCTTACAGAATACTGTTAAATAAAAGTTTTTTTCCCCTTATTTCAGAATGTTTAAAAATTCCTTTGATGAATTATTATCCATCTACGCTGAGTTTTTTTTTATTTTGTACTGTTCGTGTGCAATATCCCACAATAATGATCTTTTATCGAATTCACATATTAATATTTCAGTATCATTCGATATTTTGTACAAAATGAACGTTACACTTTGCACACGAGCGCAAAGTGTAACGTTCATTCATTAAGTCCAACCCCGCACCTGCACTTTCTGTTATTTATGCAATGACGTTCGTTGACCAGTCTTGACGTCCTATGTAACTTGAGTACATCAATAAGATAATGTATTATACGCAGTGGTGATATTTGAAATATTTAACAAAGGGTTCTCTAACAGAAAATTTTTCCTTAATTTTTTTTTTCGCTTAAATGGTGCATTAGCAACATTAGCGCAAAAACAGACCTTAAGATACCCATATAAATAAAAAATATGTGTTCGCAAAATTAAGTCAGTTAAAATTTAACATTGTTTATGCCAGAACTATATATATTTTTTTTTATAAATAATAAAAAAGAGTGTTCAAAATGTTTTATTTTGTACATATTTTAATATTTTTCATTCAAAATATTTTATAAACATAAAAATTGGCTTTTTTTTAATCAGAAAAAGTCATAGGGAAAGCAGTTAAACAAGAAAAACTTTTCTAAATCATTTATTTTATCGTTAGGTATTATTATAATAATAGACAGATGTCATCGTCTCTCGAAATACAATATCTTTCTTATTTCGCTGTTGATAGCCCGACACGTGCTCCGCAGCCATCTTGTATTTTCTCGCGCGCGTGGGATTGTGGGATCTCTCTTATGACTGGATCTAGTTTCGAGAACTCTCTCGAGTCGATCGCGATTGAACCTCGTTTCAGTCGAGATTGAGACGGTCGATGGAGGTTGCACCAGGCGAACAGGGAATAAGGCTCTAGTTTAGTAGTGTTACAGAGTATAATACATATATTTTAATATATTTTTTAAAAGAAACAAAACCACTGAAAAATGTTACGTGTGTTTAACAACAGGTTCGGAAAACTTTGAAAATGTTAACAACGGGTTCGGCCGAACCTGTGCGAACCCGCTGAATATCACCACTGATTATACATCTCTTAAAAAGTACGCACGTTGAATGTATATGATTACTAATAGAAAACAATAATGCTTTACAACGTACATTTTTAAGGACGTACTCTATTCTTGTGTACTCATCCTAAAAAGTAATATTATTTTTTAACCTATGCTATTCGCTAACTAATAGTTTCTATGTTGTTATAATTTAGTGTTATGAGATGTTGATACTAATTCTAAAATGGATGAACAATTCTGTCCTACCTTAACAGTCAGTTTATGATGAGCTATTTATTACCGAAATATAGCCTATATTTAGGCTAGTGATATTACTAGTTATATCTACTTATATCTATATTACTAGTTATATCTATAGGGTTATTACTTTCCCGGCTGTTATAATAGGGAAAGTATGATTTAGGGAAACCTTGAAAAGTCGAGAAATGCAAAAAACTTCGGGGATAATTTTTGTATACTGTATATGGATATTAGTGTGTATTTGTGGCACGATTTTATTCACCCTCTTTGAAGCTTAACTCCTGTGCTTTTTGTCGAAAATTTCTGAAATTTTGCCGGTAGGTTTGTTTATTAGGGGATTGATGCTGCTATATTTTGGTGGTTAAAGGTCGAGGGGATGGGGAGATAATGGGGTTGTGTGTATCTCCAATAGGGTCGGACTTAATGACACTCGTTTTACTCGTTATTAGTCCATTTACAATTATTAAATATTATTATTTTATTTATTATTATTTTTTTATAAAATTCATCCCTACCCTCAAAATTAAGATTTTTGCCATTTTATAATAGTTAAAAATATAAAAAGTTTACTAATAAAATATGATAACAGATGACACCACCAAAATTTTAAATGTTGCCGGAAAAGTTGAGGAACTCGTTGCTGGTTTATTTTAGTAAAGTGACCATCACATGTGCTTGCTCTACTGATCCCGTGACCATAACCGCACTATATTGTCACATGACAGGTAGCTTTATCCCGATTTTCACTGAATGAGGATGGGTAAGTTCGAATATAGGAACAGAGATATGCAAATGTATTAAGGGACCCTGTGTACCGGACAGAAGCGATAATAATAATTTAACAAATTCCAGCGCATTAAATCCAACTTGCTTTACTTATTCTCAAGAGTATTGTATACGTACTGTACAGTACATGCAGGAAAAAAGAGAGAAATGTGAAATGGAATAGAATACTCGACAATTTGGTTATCGGGTTGCAATTTGAAAAAACTAGACCTAAATAGACCTATAAATTTCCATTGTCGTCTGTCTGTCTGCCCGTTCTTAATCTTAAGAACGGTGTTAGATAGATGAAAGTCAAGACAAGATATGGACATTTTAGGGGCAGGAGGTCCTGATTAACTATAGAGTAACTCCCGGTGTATAACGGAAGTCACGTGAGTTTCAATTCAAAAATTCTCCCCTGAATGGAGTTACATAAATGACCGCATGATTCTGTTATTATCAGGAAAAGTATGATGTACAGGGTCATGACACCACAAATTTGAGAGCAAGAATATATATTTTAAATTGAATGAATTAAGAATGTGATTAAAAATTACAGCCCGGCACTGTGACGATGTCACAATAAATAATTGGTCGTTTTATTTCGTAATGCTTAAAAATCTATACAAAAAATTATCATAAGACCAGGAGTCCGGAGATGAAGTGCGAACACCCACAAAGTCCGGGCCAAATCTGGAGAGAGATGGTCACTCTAATTAATTTCCTTTCAAAACTTATTTATGTAAGTGAATATTAGAAGAATTTCAATATGACGTGCTGGTCAAATTTGGAAATTAGTTTAATAATCAGCATTAAAAAAACCTATATAGTACACCTAATAAATTATAATAAAAAGTCGTATAATCGTTTATTGGCCATTAATTAAAAACTTGTAACAAAAATGTTATATTACTAGTTGTTCTGCTTCTAATAATTTCCCTGTGTGTATTGTGATTTCTGCGATTTTGCAAAATACGTAGTAAAGTCCAAAATTAAAAAATTTTTTTATATAGTCTTCCTTGTATGTCAACAAATTGAATATTATATGACATATGTATATTCAATTTGTTTTTGGCCTAAAAGAATAGGGGCACCGAAAAGCAGCTTGTACAAAGGCGCCTCATACATCAGCGCCTGCACTGAGCCAAACGCTTTAAAAGAAAATTGCATGGAAAAATTCTTCTTCTTATACCAGTCATATTTTTAATGTTTGTTTTTCTCATATCCGTTTGGTTGATCTAACTAAATTATACATAACTGATTTTGTATCAACAATATCGATCTGTATAAAAAGAAATTTTAAATGACATCGTCTAAAAAATTGTTAATGTGCGTGAATTCACATTTTTTTACTTAAAATAATGATTGTTTTAAAAATTTAGTAGATTACAAATGAAAAAGGATTATTGATTGAGTCATTTAAATTCATTAATTTAATGTAATTAATTTATAGTAATTAATTACTTTAAATTAATGAAATTATAGTAAGTACTTCAATTAATTTAAATTAACAGAAATTCAAATATATTTTGTAAGATAAATTTAAATAGTATTATTGTATAAGATTATATTCTGTAATTTAGCACGCAAGCGCAATCATTCAGTTTGTATACGTTTCCAGTAGCCTATATCAAATACATCTACATTGCTTTTATCGGATTATTGTTTACAGTGTAAAGACCGTTTTAAGTGAAATATGGCAATCGAAAGAATTCTATTCAATTTTCTAAAAACTAAGCCAGACTCAGATCTTATTTGTCGTTGTTTATCCTCTGTTCGTAACTACCCAATTTCGGGTAATGAGTTGACGCGTGCTGGAGGCATATCTACTTTTATGAGATTACCTTTACAGACTTCGACAGAAGGTAATTATAATTTACTACTCTTAAAACTCAAAATAATTGCAAATATTGTAGTTATATATTTAAATATTGATACATTTTTACTAAGATTTTATTCAAGAAAATAATAAATTTCCAATGACAAATGGTAAAAAAGAATTTAGAAAAGGCATTACAGTTAGAAAATTATTTTACATCAAAGAATATTTTGATTTAAAATGATGAATAGATATTTTTATAATGCTATTTATATTCTTGTATTTATACTTACGTTTTTATATTATAGTATTATATAAATGATATATTTTAAACTCCACTCTGATTAAATGATTGCTATTTTATTATCTACTTGATCTGAACTATAAAATTCATTTTATTTATATTTATCAGTGTCTATATTATACGTACTGTATTTGAAGAATATTTGTTAATAATATTTCTCCAGTAAGCGATTTTTCTTAACGATTTAAGAGTATAAAAATCAATACTTCGATTATAGTTTTATTCAGATTGCATAATAGAATAATAGAAAATAATATATATTTTAAAGTAATTAATAATAAAAATTTCAGAGAAGTGAATTTCAAATACCTTAAACGATATTTTAAAAATTATTTTTGAATCTGAATCAGTTATTTTAAATAACTGATGAGTAGAGAGCTAAACTGAGCATAAACACGATTTATATTTAACAGGTCCATATTTAACAGGAGCATAGACATTTTGCTCCTGTTAAATATGGACCAAAAATTCGGAAATTGAAAAGCGAAATAGAAGCAGCAGGATTTTTAGCTCTGTTTTGGATTGAATTCTAATATTAAATATTAAGTGAAGTGACAAGTGTTATACAGTTTTTGAAATCGGAAGTCAAGAGGGTTCTATCGGTGTGTAGGTTTTTGAAATTGGATACTTCGTTGAAAAGTTATGACGTCTGGAAAGATATTCGAACTTAGCGATAAATTACTAATTATGTCGGCAGACAGACTGACGGGCTTCACGGTGTTTGAATCATATCTGTGCTGTAAGTACCTTTGCCAATTTCTGGAATTGTAGGAGTAACAGTTTTGAAGATTTCAACAACTTTCGGTAAAAATTCGACAAGTCATTGTGGGCTTCCTGCTAGTTATTTCCGAAAAATATTCGGTTGTTTATGAGAGGACATTAACTATTAACTTTGTGCTAAATTTCATCTCGATACACCTTATAGTTTTTGAATTATGGCCGTTCCATCAAATTTTCCTAACCTTCAAAATGTGTTCTATGGCGTAGCCATAGAAACGGTCATTGACTTTACTCTTATGAAGTAGCTGGAAACTTGGGTGAGTAGCGATTTTATCACTTATAATCGAAATAACAAGGAAGAAGGCAATGGCAAACCACTTCCTCAACTCTTGCCAAGAAAACTACATGGACAAGGAATTTCATAATAGAGATATAGTGTTGGAGGATGAGACCTTCGGGTTCGAAAGCACTCTAACTTCTACTGGGGACGAACAAGGAACTTCACTGACTAAGATTGAACATAATGGCATGATTAAGTCAAAGCTGAAAGGGAGTTTAATCATTGATGCAGTCAAACACGAAAAGAAAGTTCCAAGTTTCTTCAAACAACACATATTTGCAACATGGAATGTGAGAAGCATGTATGCTGGAAAACTAGACATAATTAAAAGTGAAATGACAAGAATAGGGATAGAAGTGTTAGGAGTCAGTGAGCTTAAATGGATAGGAATGGGACACTTTGATTCAAATGACTTTAGGATCTTCTATTCTGGACATGATAACTTAAGAAAAAATGGAGTGGCTCTAATTGTAAAAAAGAATTTAGTAAATTTTATTTTGGGTTATAAACCAGTTAGTGACAGAATCATAGTCTTGAGGATGCAGGGAAAACCAGTCAATCTGTCAATCATTCAAGTTTATGCTCCTACTACAGAAGCGACAGAAGAAGAAATTGAAGGGTTTTATGAAAAGCTTCAAGAAACAGTTAATAATTTACCAAAAAAAGATGCACTCTTTATTCTTGGTGACTGGAATGCAAAAGTAGGAAAAGAAGAGACTCCAGGACATGTTGGAAGATATGGTCTTGGGAAAAGAAATGATGCTGGGATACGACTAGTGGAATTCTGCATTTCAAATAACCTCTTTATTGCAAATACATATTTCCAATTACATAAACGAAGACTATATACATGGACATCACCAGATGGAAATTATAAAAATCAGATTGATTATATAATAGGTAGCAAGAGATGGAGGAATGCAATCAAATCAGCATGTACCAGACCGGGTGCTGACTGTGGGACTGATCATGAACTCCTTATATCAAAAATATCATTCCATTTGAAAGCTAAGAAAAAAGGAAGGGAAATAATGGGATGTTATGCTACAGATATCACCCCATCTTACATCTCAGAAATAAAAGAAGGTCTCAAAACAATTAATACATCAGGAAAGGAACCTGATGAAGTATGGGAGTCTTTAAAAAACACTATTAAACATACTGCTGATAAATGCATAGGAAAGAAGAAGAAGGAAAATAAGAAATCGCCTTGGCTGTCACACAAATCTTTAGAAATTGCAAACACTCGGAGACAAATGAAAATTATAGGAGATCGTCAAACAATTAAAAAATTAACTGCAGAGTTCCAAAGACAGGCTAGGAAGGATAAAGAAGAATATTTTAATAATAAATGCAAAGAAATTGAATTAAATAATGCGAAAGGACGTACAAGGGATCTCTTCAAAACAATTAAAGAGGTCGTTGGAAAATTTACCCCTAGGCTTGGTATTTTAAAGAACACACATGGAAAAGATCTAATGGAAGAAAGTGAAATAAAGAGAAGATGGAAAGAATATACAGAACAGCTTTATAAAGCAGATAATAATATAGAAGAAATAATTGAAGGAAGACATTTTACTTTGGAACCATCAATTTTGAAGGAAGAAGTGGAATGGGCAATCAACCAAATTTCAATTGGGAAAGCAGCAGGAACTGACGGAATTCCAGTGGAACTGCTCAAAGCAGCTGGAGAGGAAGGAATTAGAATACTAACAAAGCTATGCCAACAAATATGGGAAAAGAAGGTTTGGCCAAAGGAGTGGAAGCAATCCATTTTTATACCAATCCCAAAAAATGGCAATGCAAGAGAATGTTCCAACTATAGAACAATCGCACTAATTCCCCATGCAAGTAAGATTCTGTTAAAAATAATACAGAAGAGAATTGAGCCATATTTAGAAAGAGAATTGCCACTGGAACAGGCTGGATTTAGAAAGGGAAGAGGAACTCGCGATCAAATTAGCAACATCAGATGGATTCTAGAAAAGGCAAAAGAGTACCAGAAGGACGCCTTCTTTTGTTTTATAGACTATAGTAAAGCCTTCGATTGTGTGGATCACTCCAAGTTATGGAAAGTATTCAGGAGCATGGGAATTCCTGAACACCTTATTACATTAAAGAGATTACATTAAAGAGATACATTAAAGATGATAAATTTTTAATGTATCATTAAAGAGCATATGCTCTTTAATGATACATTAAAAATTTATCATTAACAGTTTCATTAACAGCCTTTAACAGTTTCAATAAATCATTAAAGAGCATATGCTCTTTAATGATACATTAAAAATTTGCAACATTAAGATTAAAATATTCTAGAAAATAGATATGTTTAATAAAAACATTTTAAAATTCTCGTTTCTCACTAAAAAACGACAAAATTACCCCCTTTTTAATTAATTTTTTAACCAAAAAAACAAGTTAATATAACTTCAAACAATCGTTTCTCACCATTCGAATTCGTTTGAAAGAATAAAAGTATTTGAATATTATAAGAATTTCCTTTGACGTAAAGTTGTATATATTTATATATAGGCTATATATATTCACTTTTTGTTTTTTTAATTTTAGGATTAGATGCATGTTTTGTTGGCATACCATTAGATTCGGGAGTATCGTATCGTTCAGGTTGTAGATTTGGACCTCGAGCAGTTAGAGCAGAATCAGCTCTTCTTCGGATATGTAATGCATCAACAGGTAGCAACAGTTTCAATTATGTATATTGAAATTTATTCAAAATTAAAGAAATTTTTATTATATGTATGCTTCATTATAATAAAAGTTTCTAATTATATTTATTGCATATAAATTTATATTAAAATTTCTTAATCTATCATAGGTGTGATACCATTTCAAAACCTCCAAATTGCTGATATTGGTGATATATCAGTTACAATATATGATCTGAAACAGGCCGTGAAAGATATTAAGAAGGCAATGTTAAAAATAATATCCACTGGTTGCAGACCATTAACCATTGGAGGTGATCATACTATAACGTATCCTATATTACAAGCAATTAAGGTGAATTTTGAAAATTATTATTAATGATTTATTAATAATAATATTCTAATTTAATATTTAAATAAAAGGAACGTTATGGTCCCGTAGGATTAATTCATGTTGACGCTCATGCTGATATAAATGATACCATGTTAAATTGTAAAATAGCTCATGGAACGACATTTAGACGAGCAGTAGAAGAAGAATTATTAGACTGTAAAAGAGTAGTACAGATTGGTCTAAGAGGAACTACTTATGCTGTTGACGACTTCGAATGGTCAAGACAACAGGTAAAAAATGAATAATTTATTATTATACTTCTAATTAATAATAGTTATTGTTTCAGAAATTTAGAGTTGTTCAAATTGAAGAATGTTGGCAAAAATCTCTTGTTCCTCTTATGAGAGAGGTTAAAAATCAAATTGGTAAAGGACCTGTTTATATAAGTCTCGACATTGATGCATTGGATCCGGCTTACGCTCCCGGAACAGGTAAATTTTTAAAAACTAGAAAGTTATAACAGTCTCATTAAAATTTCCTTCTAAAATTTTTAAACTTAATTCCAAGTTTTTAATGTTTATAAACTTTCATGCCACTATTTTTTGATCGAAATAAAATTAATGTTTATCCAAAGTCTATAATCTCTATATCATCAGAACAGTGAGTTGGTCTTAACTTTTTCTTGCCTTTAACTTGCCCGCAACCCTTGAATTTTTAAAATGTATTCTCGCACACAATGCCGTAACTAGACAGGTGCAACGGATGCTCGGGTCCCAGGACGAATGCACAGAAGGCACTGAAACGGGATAGCAAAAAAAAAAAAACGATCAGTAGGCCTATATTTTTATTTTCAAATTTTAAATTTTATCGTCGTATTCCACAACGCTTTTTATTAAAGTTAAAAATTAACCAACTATTTTTATCGTATTTATTTAATTGGCTACAGTTTGAAAAAAATTGTAGACCTATAAATTCTCACTGCCGTCCGTTTGTCTGTCCTTCCTTAATCTCAACAACGGGGCTAGATAGATGAAAGTCAAGACCAGATGTGAAAAGATTAGTGGCAGGAGACCCCGATTAACTATATACGAAATTCCGATAAAAACCAGAAGTGTTATTTCAATTCAGAAATTTTTCCCCGAAAGCAGTTAGATACATGCGGCACGACTCTGTTGCTAACAGGAAAAATATGATGTACAGTACAGGGGTAAGACACTACTAATTTGAGGCGGAGAGCATATATTTTAAATTAAATAAATTTAAAAAAAAAAAAAACATGAATAAAAATTGCAGCCCGACGATGCCACAATAAATAATTGCTCGTTTTTTATATGTTTCCAAAAAAAGAGGTGCTAAAAATAAAATCTTACACGGGGCACAAGAAAGACTGATTACAGCACTGCTCATAGTCCTTATGAAAACTTCATTAAGTTTTTTATTTAAATATCTGAGAATCATTCCGTTTCTCCCGTATATTTTAGCCTAATTTTAGATAGAGCTTAAACGATTAAGAGAGAAAATTCATCTGCGCTCGTTCGTTAATATAAAAACATTCAAGACTAGATGAAGAATTTACAAAAAAATTGTAAATAGTTATACATTTAAATTTAATATGGGTTCATTTGTACCAAGATCTTATTCAAGAAAACAATCAAATTTTCAATGACAAATGTGGAAAATAAATTAGAAAGAAAAAATATTATTTTAGGTGATATAATATTATAATCACAGACTCAAAAGGTAGACTTATTTATTACTGTTAAACAAAAGCTCAAAGAAATAACACAAACTAAGTATTAAATTACTACAAAAATAGATGTAAAGCTAAAGCTAAAACTGTACTAGGTTTTAAATTAATTAAGGCTGTAATAAAATAAATAATAGGTTTTTCAAGAAATATACACATTTTTTATAAACTATAACTTTATTTCTATTAATAATTTAAATGTTTGTTATAATATCATAAAATGTATTTAAAATAAATTCAATCAGGTTATTGAGTTATATACTTAAGTGATGACCTTAAACATATTTACATATTAAATATATGAATTTAAGCTTAATAACTTAATTTTTCTGAATCTTGTATTAGTTTTCTTCAAATTACTGTCTTACTGTTTTAAAGTTCTTAACCATTTTATTGATTATATTATTGATCTGATTTGAATAAACTAAAATATAATGTATATAGAATAACTTAATAGCGATTATTAATTATTGAATAAAATTCATTTGATATCTGCAATAATATTTTGGATTAAAATGAAATATAAAAACTAAGTTATTTTATTCTTTTTTATTAATTGAGTATGTGAATTTTGAGTGTTCTCTAGGCATTAAGTTCGAAATTTCTTTACAATATTTTGCAGAATTTTTTTGTTACACGATAAATCTTTATATGCGAACCATTGCATCAAGTTTAAATTTTTAAAATACGGTACTTAAATTCAAACTGCTTTTCTAATGTTGTTTTTGAAATTGTTTTTCTAATATTTTAGGATGCTTTATTAAAATTGTATAATTATTATGATTAATATAATGACATTTAAATTTGATTCATATGTAGATTATTTTAATTTTAATTTTACATATCAGTATATATTTTAAAATTTGTATGTTAAAAGAGAGTTGCTATGGAATAATTGCAAAACAGTATCTTATAACAAAGTTTTAAGTTCATTATTTTTCGTCAATATACCAGTGGCGTGCCGTGACATTTGATGGTAGGGAAGCTGTGTTTCTGTAAGAAGCCGACATCCAGGGTCAATCAGTCAATCGCGTGTCAGTGATGGTCTAGGGTCCATTCGTATCGTTTATTCGATAAGCCAGTAAAAACCGTAGACTTTTCTAAATGTATTTTTAATATCACAATTACATTCCGAATCGCTAGCCACGATATAAAAGCTACAATTACAAATAAAATAATAAAAACTTACTTGGTGAAATAAAATGTGTGATGGATGTACCGGTACATACCTGGTACAAAATATCAAAATATTCTTCAATTGTGTGAATATACTTTTAAAGAAAATTATAATTAAATATAGCTTTGTAAAGAAACGTACATAAAAATATAAAATATTCTTTACTTTTTAAATCTTAAAACAATGCACTTAGTCAAATAGCTCCNTTTTCTGCGAAAACTTCGTTGAACTTTGGAGACATCATTAATATAAATAATTTTTATGGCCGTTGAATAAGAAATGTTTCTTTCACAAGAAATGTATAAAATTAGTGCTGTATTAGACTTACGGTACCTAATTTACATACTGTACAGACGATAGTAAACTCAATTTACCCGCCTAAACTCTTTGTAGCGTGGCGCTGGACGGCGGAAAATAGTTTGGCTGCCCGATGACGTTTTACCGAATTATAGGAGTTTTTTTACCATGTTTGTACGGGCACCGTCGCAAATTTTTCGCCGTCATATAGGAATCCGAACTGTAGGAACCCGTGTTATAGGGGGATCGACTGTATATCAAATTATTCAAACTTCAAGACACCATTAAAAATAAAAATTGCATTATAGTGAACATTTTTTTTTAGTTAACTGTATAAGTTGGCGACCCCACAGAAAGCCCGTCGCGACCCCCTTCTGGGTCGCGACCCATAGGTTGGGAACCCGTGGGATAATGTGTCCTATTAGTGGATAATGGATAATGTGTCCTACTAGCGGATAATGGATAGTGTGTCCTACTAGTGCATAATGGATGGAATCGAAGACAGTTGCAGAGCGTGCATACACGCGGACTGCCAAATCCCCTGGGTGCCGATACCGGTCAATGTCAAATACCTCTTTTGTCGCATCACTAGTTTATCTCATTTTCCACTCTCCAAATAGTTTAAATCTTGTAGAAATTCAACTGTGACAAGAATTTCTCGTGTCTTTAAAAAAATTGTAAAAATTTGTTTTCAAATTTAATCTAATGAATTTTAATGTTTTTACTTGTTTTTTATTGTGAGTTTCCTTTATTATTTATTTGTCGGTTTTTAAAGGTGTTTATTGTAATGGGGCTATACAGTAATCATATTTCCAAATAACGCTACTGTACAGCCAAAAATTAAAATAAAATAAATAAACGAATAAAAACTTATTGAGTTAAAAACTATACAGTATATTTTAAAATATTCTTAATATAATCTTTTATATTAAGGAATACAGTAAATTCTAATGTTATATTAAAAAATATGTTTTATGTTACAGGTATAATAAATAATAGATTTGATAATGAATAATTAATACAAGTTATTTAAACCTAGGTACTCCTGAAATAGCAGGATTAACTCCGTCACAAATGTTAGAAATTATTCGAGGAAGTTATGGGTTAAATATCGTCGGTGGTGATTTAGTTGAGGTAAATCTGAAACATATTTAATAAAAGTTTTAATAATTTTTCTATAGAATTCTCAAAAAAGGTATGTGTAGAAAATACTAGTTCCACATAGACTATAAAACGAGATTAATTTTAAAGTGTCTTAATTCATAGATAATTTTATATTAGCTTTCAATAACGTGAGCAGTCCAAAATAAAACAGTTTGAATTAAGTCACCTATATATAATATCTGGATAATCTGTATGATCCCAAATTCAGTTTGAATAGGACCAAAGGAAAAAGGTAGAAATGATACAATTACACTTAAATTCGTCGATAATTATGAAAATTGTTTCTTCTAAAAATAAAAAAATAAATCTTGTCTTTCGGATAGTTGTAATATTTCATGTTACAAATATACAGGGCGTTCACTTAAACATCTATCCAGGAGAAAAAAAATCTTTCTAGCATTGGTTGAGTTAACTTAGGTTGTGGACTGCAATGAATACAAATATACTGGATATTACGTTGCGATGGCATGCAACTAACGCATCATGCGGGGAATATCACACAGAGATTTGAGTGGCTCAACATAATATTAAAGTTTCAATATGAAAATTTAATATCATGTTGCACCACTCATAAAACCACACATCTCCTTCAATAACTTGCAGTTTATGAGCTGACGAGACACTGTTTTCCTCCAATGAAGTTATAACTGTCACAATGTGCACCACTGAGCAGAGTGTGCTATACGATTCACGCAACATAAGGACGGACAGCAAGTACGTTTTACTCTAAACGTCTTGTATAGAAGTTGCTGTGAGCAGCTTCTTGTTCCAGTACAGTATTTATTGACAGCATCTGATCAATGACAGAAATCTATACATCTTATACACGATGGAAGAAGAATGGCTCGATGACTTGCCATTAACACAACTACAGCTCCTTCCCGACAGACGTGCGTCAGTGGCTAGCACAACGGTTTGGCAACCACTGGATGAACAACACGTCACCACGTTTCTCAAACTTGACTTCCCTGGGTTTTTTCTGTGGGATCACTTAAAGGCATCGGTGTATGATGCATACTCAGCAGTACCTTGTGAAATTGGCGAACTGGAGAGATGCATACGATAGACTGGTGACATCAGCAATGCTACGTGCCATCCATAACGCCAAGCTCGCCCGTCTCCATCTTTATATTGTCGCTGAAAGAGGACGTTTTGAATATGTTCTCTAACAAAATAAAGCTTATTTTTGTATCAATTTCTGCAATGACTTTATCCTTTACAGTCAGACATTATTTTTATGTTATCTTATGTCTACTTAAATTGATTCCCTTCGGTTATTTTAGCACTAGAACAACCACACGAGTAGATATGCGCTACATGCATACACTCGTGCAGTGCTGGAAAGATCTCATTTGCCTGTTGATCCAGTGTTTCATAAAGGAGGACCGCGGCCCCCTGAGGGTCAATAAGTTTACAGTGGGCCGCCAAATTATGCAAAATTTCCTTCAGAATATAATAAAAAGAAAATTGATGTACAGTAGAGCGTCGATTATCCGAATCAGTTGGGGACTGGGGTTGATCGGATAACCGATTGTGTACGAAAAAATAGTTTAACGTATCCGATGTTGAAATTTTTTTCCGTTGCGTGTCGCTTCGCGTTGAATTTTCGTCGATGTTAAGCCTAACGAAGACTATTGTATCGTTAAAAATTATTTTTTTATTTTGTACAAACNAAATGTTTTTACAAAAGATGTGCAAAATCTTTACGACAAGTTGTTGGTGTTTTAGTTTTAGCATCGACTTTGGATCAAATAATAGTGCATTTCTTTCTTATATTGTGTGTTTAGTTTTAATTATTTATAATTAACCCATAAAAATGAGCAAAAAACAGAAAGGAACATTAGAAAACTTTTGTAATGTAAGTAATCGCGGACCAGGACCTTCAAAAAGAAAATACAATGAAGAAAATACTAGTGAAAGTTCCGATGATGATAAAGTGAAAAATGAACAGAAAAAACCAGTCCTAAGTCCTAAAACTGAAGGTATAAAATTAAGTAACATTAAAATTAGAAAATACGATCGTGATTATATCAAATATGGGTTCATAAAAAATCAATTTATCTATATCTATATCTATATCTATATGTATATATATATATAAAAATGGACATGTATGTCCCTATATTTCACTTTTTCGACAAAACTACACATCGCACGTGAATGGTGTTTGTATGTGGTGATAGCCCCAAGTCTCCATTCGTGCATAGGGGTGGTTGCGTCTCGATAGCTATAAGGGTGCGGGAGATATGAGGCTGAAAGTGGTTGAAAGTGGCTTTCTATTTCGAATGTTTTGTTCGAATTTTTCGAATTTGTTCGAATTTAATTCGAACATAAAATTCGAATATTGGTTCGATTATAGAACGATTGTAAACGTTCCAAAATCGTTAAAAATAGTTCGTTTGACTAGACGTGAACAGGAGACGTTCAGAAATAGAATCGGGACCAGGTCTGTAATTAGTCTGGAAACGGGGGATCTAATTCTTGCATTCTGTGAAAAAGGGTAAGATTGACTATAATGTAATTATCTTAATCTTCACGATTAAGATAATGTACAATCTTAATCAATCTTTACATCTTAATCAATAATTACACTTATTGATTAAGATAAGTGTAATTATCTTAATCAATTTATCTTAATCAATTGTATCTTAATCATTTTATCTTAATCAATTGTAATTCGCTGGGTTTTTATTTGTTCGTACATACGAACAAATAAAAACCCAGCGAAGCGGGTCCTTGCAGCTAGTTGTATATAAATTAACAAATATAAATTATTATTAAAAAAATGGGGGTCACAAAAAAATTATGAAATATTTGGTGGGCTGCGAGTATAAAAAGGTTAAGAACCACTGTAGTTGATCGATGTTTAAGTGATCGAAGATAGGTTGTAATTGATTTACTTATGAACCTTTACGAATGAAATACATAAATTGTATAGCTTGAAATACGAAACACGAATAAAAGGATAATGTAAATATGAAATATAATATATAATGTAAAAACTGTTATACCTATGTCAAAGGCTAAAAAGCTTGTAACACAGGACCTTCCATTAAGAGGAATCACTAGACTGCACTTTAAAAACAAACAGTTCAAATTAAATAAGCCAAAAACTTAGGTTTCTAGTTTTTCTATTTAATGGTGAAACAAATTTTTTTCATATATTTTTCCATTTTTTAAAAATCTAATTTCTCAAAAATAACAATATTCATGCATTATTTGAAAGAAATAACAGTAAAACCGAATACTTTTTAAATAAATAAGAAATCTTTATATTAAATTAATTTAAGAAATGAACAAATTATAAAATTTTTAGAACGTAAATTAAATATAAATATATATATATATACTTAAATTTATTAATTAAATGCTAAGTAATTTGGCACTAGAAGCAGTTGTTAGATAGCCCGATATAATCCAGCAATCGATTGACTTTAATATGTAATTATTGAGTTTGGATGTTTATATTTGTATATTTAAAGTGAATTTTTTATAATTTTATCAGGTTTCTCCACAATATGATCCTTCAGGAAATACAGCATTGACAGCCGCAAATCTTCTATTTGAATTATTATGTGCTTTCTCCGAAACAAATAAGGAAAATATTAATACTGGATTAAAATAAAAATGCCTGTAAATTAAAATAAATACTTTGTCATATTTGCATTATTTTTATAATAAAAATTTTCAAACGAAATCTTTGTTTTTAAAATTTATTTTAAGAACTAAAATATTTATGATTATATTAAAAGAATCGATAGATTTAATTTAGATTATTTTGTAAAATCTTTAGCCAAATTTTGCAAGATATTGTCTGAAATGATTACATGATCACAACCAGTTGGAGAAACCAGTTGGAAATTGGGAATTTACTTAGGAAGGAAATTTACCTTGATTTTATTCCTAAGTAAATTCCTGTGAGATCCAGGGGATCACAATTGTTTTGAAGTGTCTAAATTAATGTAATATTTAATAATTAACGAAAAGATCTTTTTTGTTTTGTTTAAGTCGTGAGTTACCACAGGACTTTCTTTTTTGAGGGAATTTCCTGTCGTTTACGAGGAGAGATGTTAAGTTTAAAATCGATTCAACAAAGAAGATCCTTGTTGCTTATCTTCTCAGATGACCCAAATTGCCCCCGATGATTGGACGATTGAAATAGAATAAATAGGGCCAGCCATGCGCAAACCCAAGTTGAGACCTTCACCCAATAGTGTTTCCCGCCATCCCACAGAAAATTCCCCGCCAAAGTCGACGCAGAAACAAAAGAATTTCCGCCAGGAAGAAAAATAGAAAATGATTTAGAGGTAATATTAAATCATGTAAACTGTCTCTCCGATATAAAAAGAGATTCGATAGTTTAAATGATAGTCTTATTGTTTCGATCTTAGTAATCATAATAGTTTAGACCAGGGTTGTCCAATCTTTTTTATTAATGGGCCAAATTAGAAATTTAGGTATATTCAGTGGGCCACAAAGGTACTTTATATAAATATGTGCTTTTAGAAAAGTTCAAGATGTGAATATCAAATTTTAATAACAAATATGTATAATTACAAAAAATACTGTAAGGTGCGTTTCAAATTTTATACGGACACGAAAAAATTAAAGTGAAACCCAAATTTTCTGCATTAAGTGGCAAATGTTTTATTAAAAATAACATGGATTTACATGTTTCCACACTGAAAAATAAGAATTTTAATCAAACATTAACATTTTGTCACTGAAAATAAAATTTTTGAAAATTTTGTACAAAAAAAAACTGTTACATATTTATCTGGACAGGTTTCAAATTGCAAAGTTTTCTTACAATTTAATTGCCAATATAACCACCATTTAACTTAATTACATTAAATACTCGATTAGTCATTGTTTCAATTAGATTCTGAAGGAATTCAATCTTAAGTTTATCCCAAGCATCTGAAATTGCTGCCTTCAAATCATGAATTGTGGAAAACTGCTTTCCATTGGCATAAACTGTACGAACCATCATCCCCCAAAGATTTTCCATCGGATTCAGATCAGGGCTTCTAGCAGGCCATGTCATCAGATTAATATTTTTACGTTTAAACCACATTTTTGTTAGTTTAGAGGCATGCACAGGGGCATTATCTTGTTGAATGATCCAATTTGATCCACAAATATTTGGTCCAGCTTCCAATAAATCATCTTCAAGAAAGCCTTGATACTTCTCTGAATTCATTCTTTGAGTTATAAATGCTAAATCTGTGGTTCCATTGAATCCAAATGCACCCCACACCATTATCGATCCTCCACCCATTTGGCGTTTCGAAAATATTTGTTTTTCGGTTCTTAAATCGTGCCAATAATACTTCCAACCGTTTGGACCATCTAAGTTGAATATTTTTTCATCACTGAACAAAATTTCAATCCATTCTTTGGACCATGTCATGTGTTTTTGTGCCAATCAAGTCGTCACTTTTGTCCGTTAATGAAAGTGGTGACATTACAGCTTTTTTTCTGAATTTTAACATTGCAGATTTATTTAAAACTCTCCACATCGTTGTGCTGCTACAAGTCAAGTCTAATTCTTGTTTTATTTTTCTTACTGATGTTTGTTTTGTGGAGCAAACCTTGATGTTTTGTCACAATCTCGAGGTGTAAGCTTGGGTTTTGGACCTGTCTTGAATTGTCGAAGATTTGAATTAGAGATACTTTTTTGGATCGAGAAAGAACTGGTGTACAAAATAGACTTATTCGTGGATCAAGATCTCTCGATAAAGAATACTATTTCGAGTAAGATTCGGTTGTTTTGTTCTTTGAATTAAATTATATATGATTATTTGTGTAGAATTTGTTTTAAATTTGTTATCCTTTCCTCTTTATTCTGATTTTAGTTATCTCGGTTAACCGCCTCGAACTTTCCACCATTAAAACACCACGTGATTGTATTTTCTCACGTGACTACGAGACAAACTGTTATTGGCTGATAGAAACGCGTCTTGGCAGCGTTGCCGCAAAAGATAGAATTCAACCAACTTTTGCGGCAAAAGAAAAGCGGCACAAAATCGACTTCTGCGGCGAGAAAAGGTGACGTCATTCTGCCGCTTTTCCTTGCCGCGCCGCATGAGTGCATCCGGCTTTAGTGTGCATTCTCATGGCATACCCTACTACAACGTAGATAAAAACAAAAAATCGCATGTAAAATAGTACAGTAGAAGCCGTTTTTCCGGTTAAGTCTTAATGCTCTCCCCTCACCCCCTACGGGGGAATTTCGAAAAATCCCTTCTTAGTGTGCGTTTCCATGACGTACCTTAACTGTCTACCAAATTTCACCTCTTTAGGTTAAGCGGTTTGCTCTGGGCGATGATGAATCAGTCAATGAGTCAGTCAGTCAGTCAGTCAGGCCAAGCAATTTTATATATTTAGAGAAACGTTTTCAAAATATATGAGCAAGTAGCGACATCTGTTTACGAACGTAAATATTAAATACTTAAGCGATAAATCAAACTTCAATATAATCCGGACTAATTTTAACTTATTAGACCGAGATGAATAATAACTTCAAAGTATTTTTTATTTACCTGCAAATTTTTGTTATTAAGAAAAACACAAGTTTACGAAAACTTCTTAGTTTTTAACTTTGTAGGCACAGGAAAACATTGCACTTTAGAAACCCCCCTTAGGCCTGATCTTACTTTTATGTAATGCAGTACTTTTGTAAATAAATGCAGTAAATAAAAAAAGCAAGGAATGTGGAAAAAGACTTGAATGTGATAAATGTGCTTATACAAATGTACAGTTTACTACTCTTCATCCACAGTGGTATAGGGATGAATGTAAGTTTGAACGTTCTACTGTAGTTTAAAAGCAGCAAAGAAAATAAGTCATTCTTTCATTTTCTTTTACATTCTTTTCTTACTTCCCCTATTGATCACAGTTATATTCTAACGTTTTATTACTCAGACAACTCACAACTATTTCAGAATATGCGAGTATATATTTTACACTTTAAAATTTTGATGTCGGTAAAGATTTTTGGACATTTTCTATAAGCTAAAATAATATAGGTAAACCGTTGATTCTATAAAAAACTAGATAGGGAAGTTGAGAAACTAGATCGGAAGTTCGTATTATTCAATATATGTATTCAAATATATTTCATATTAAATACAAACACCTTAAAGTGTTGTTTGCATTTAGTTGAAAATAGGAGCTAGCTTATAATGAATTGTTATATTTCATGTTATTAAATGATTCTCTTATAATTTATTTAAATTCTCGGAATACATTTAGAAAAACCATTGTAAAAAATTTGAATTTAAATATTCGTTTTTAATTAATGAATCACAATTTTTATAATGAAAAGTAATTATATAATTAAATTACCGGTGTCTGTGATTAATAATGTGATTTAGTTATATATTAAATTCATTTCGTCCTCTTAATCTTTTTCCTCGTGCAGTGTAGGAAGTCTTTTTGATGAACTTATCTTAGATTTTTTTATTTGTTTTTAGTTTTGAACTGAAAATATATCTAAGATGTTCTTGCTTCTCATCTTTAGAATCTACTTGAACGGGTTTGTTTATCTTTGGTTTTTTACCTGTGTTATTTCTTTCTGAAAAATTTTTGTTCGAAATATTTTTAGCATTACTTGAAATAGATATTTCTCTTTTCTCTAATTGTTGTTTTTGAAACTGGTTTTTTCCTGTTATCTTTTTGGTAGTTTTAATATTAGAATATTTCGTTAATTTCTTTTTTGACTTTTTATCTTTAGCTGCTTTTGAATTTCTAAATGAAGAATCTTTGTTCGTGTTAAGTTTCGCTTCAGATTTTATATCTTTAGTTGATGAAATTTTTTCTGCTGATTTAATTTTTTCTATAATATTAAAGGATTTATTAATTTCTTTTGGTATTTTAGAATATTTCGTTGTTTCTAACTTTGTTTTAGGTTTAGATTTCTTAGATAGTAAAGTCGAATCATCCTTACGATAAAAACTTCTAGTTTGAGGTTTGGATAACTCAATTACACGAGATGACACAGCTTGATCTGTGGATACTTTGAGATCTTTTTGCTTGTAGGATACAGTTTTACGAGATAAAGGTTTAGCCAATTCATTAATTCTCAAGTTAATAACATTTTTTGGTTTAGAATTTTGGTCTTTGGGATATGTTTGCCACTTTTTCTTGATATTCTTTGCACGATTTTGAGGTTTAGCTAATTTAAGCTCTCCGTTAATCAGATTTGCTTGAACTTCTAATTCCTCTGGTTTCAGGGCATCAACAACACGAAACTGTTGAAAGTATTTCATCCTGAATTTTCACAATTAATATATGTATTAATTTATAGATTAACATAGTATAAAAATTCATAATTTTTTTAAAATTTAGCTAAAAATTAACAGTTATTTCAAAACTCCACTCCTTTTTAATTTAATTTAAAGAGATTGCAATAAATTAAAAATAAAATTTTATTAAAAATAAATTTTAAAAGAAGTGCATAAGACAATATTAAAATGATAAAACTATACAGAAATAATTAAAATATTGTCTATATAAAAATAAACTTTTTGATAATATGCATTACAGTTTAAAAACATAATTTTTTGCTATTATACATTTTTACATTTTCTTTCAGCTTTTGAAAATATTTTCTGGAAACTTATTACGGAAACATTAACGACGAAGCAACGCTTAAAAATCTTTGAAATGTATTTCTAAAATTATTGCTCCATTGTTCTAACGCAGAGAGCAATACGCACTGTACAGTCTGTACGCTCGCCCGATTTGACAGCAGCAGATTTTTTGGGAAATTAAAGGAAGGACCTGAAATACGTCAATAAGCCTAACCATCCAACAACTTAACGATAACATTTGGGAAGAAATTGCTGAAATTTTGAACTGTTATGAAAATTCCGTATAAAAAGTTCATGCTTGTGAAGCAAAAATGGAGATCATTTACGTAATGTTGTTTTCCATACATAGTTTTAAAAATTTCTATTTTCTGTACTTTATTATGTAAAAATGAATAAAAATAATTTAAAAACAAAGTCTTACGAGTTAAATGGATTGAATTGGATTAATGAAATAAGACAACACAACACATTGACGATCTGCCAAGGATAACGTGTCTCCCGGGAGAACTTTCTGTGGGAAACTTCCCCTATTTAGGTGTTAGACATGGAAAAATTCCTGAAAACTCCACCTAACCAGCTCATTGATGAGACACAAACAGTGGTTTTATCCACTCTGCCAATGCTGAGCATTTTTAAATGGTAAAACGGCTTACCATTTATATTAATATTTTTTTGCAAAAAATAAAGAAGCGAGTAATAATAAGAAAGATTAGACAAAGGTAATATTAAAATTCATATTACAAATAGCCTACTCACACTTCTTCTTGATAGTGAAGCGGATTAGTCGATTGAATCATTCGTATCAAATTGACCATATCGGAAATTACAAGTGTCTTGTCTAAACCTTGTATTTCATTATCTTTGATATCTTCAGCAATGAATCGTTCTAACATCCATTTATTAGAAGCATTTAAGAAAGGTGCAAAATGCAAATTTCCAATTCCTTTTTTCAAATGGCGTTGTCGCGAAACAATTTTCGGACGAAACATATACAAATTTTGTTTTTCCATATTTAATAATTATAAAAGTTATCAGTGCTTAATTTTTGTTATACTTTCCAAATCTGCAATTAATTATAAACTAATTACTTATTTTAACTATTTAAATTTAAATAGCATTTTTCAAATTATTTATTTACAATTTTTAAAAAAATCGTATAAATATACTATTATAACATGATCTAATTTTAGCATATAATAAATTAAAAAATATTTTTTGTCATATACATAGATAATGTCATTTTATATCGTTACGTAATAACGATAAAATTAAATAAATAAATAAAAATAAAAATAACAGAATTTGAATCAACTTTAAATTCTTCTCTTACCATTAAAATCCTATCTTGTTAAATAATAAAGCTTTACAATTTATCATTATTACTATTATTTCCTATTATTATTATATAAAAATATTGTTAGTAAAAAATTAAAAATTAAATTGGATTTTCAGTATTTTATATTTTTTAAATAAAAATAATCAATGTTGGGCCCTGTCTCTCATCACCCGGCCTCCCTATTATGAGCCTGGTGAACCCATAACGGACTTGCTGTAAAAGGCCCTCTTAGTGCCCACAGGGAAGAGAGTTAACAAAAAAATAATAATCAAAGTAAATTAATAAAAATCGTTCCCAGAGAAAATTTATCTTATTTATTTATATTTAACGTATTAATCATTAAATGAATTAATTTATCCTCCTCAAACAAACCACGTGTAGCGTTACGTAATTTTGGGATCATGCTATTACAAAATACTCTTAGGAAACTATAATTTAATGACATCATCCAGATTATTATCATCTATAGTTACGAGAATGACATCACGCACACATTTCTTCAGTGCCTTTTTGACCTGAAATGGTTCATTTATTACTGAAATATAAACTTTTAAAAAGTATGTAGAAACTATTTTTCTTTTAATTTTTTTTTTTTGAATTAAAGTAAATTTTTAAAAATTATACAAAAATAATTTAAATATTGTCTTAAAAATTCCCTTCGTAAGTTTTTTTTTAAAATATGTAAGGTTTTTATGATTAAATAATAGTTTCTTTTAGATAAAAAAACAATAAAATTATTAATAGTTAATTTTGTGTATTCCCGAATTATTGAGCAGTAAAGGGATAATTATTTTACTATCATATTCATAAAAAATTTGATAGATATTCGAACCCAATTCCTATCAGACCATTCGTATTCAAAAAAGAATCAATGGCAATTATTATATTTTAAAATATAATATTATCTTGTCTCATAATGAATAGTCTTAAAAGTAAGATTTCAATTTATGTCTTTTAAATGGCGATCTTTTTCAATACCGTGGCATAGAAATGTGCTTAAATGTTGAGAAAATTAAAATAAAAACACCATATTATTTATTTATTGTTAAAATTAGAAACATCGTTCATACGTAATATGTCACTTATAAACACAAAAATTTAACGTCATATGTGACATAAGACATATTTTTGACAAATTAAATCTATATTATAATAAATAAGCATTATGAGAAAGTATATTAAAGTTTAGAATATAATCTAAATGTAGGCCTATTTACTAGCGTAAGTTTAAATAAATTTTAATAATAACAATAAAGCATAAATTTTTATTCGAAGTTTAATTATTACATTCCAAAATGATTAATTAAGTTTCGCATTTAAAAATAAGTTAATTCAATAAAGTAATAAAAAAAAATTTTANGTTATCAGTGCTTAATTTTTGTTATACTTTCCAAATCTGCAATTAATTATAAACTAATTACTTATTTTAACTATTTAAATTTAAATAGCATTTTTCAAATTATTTATTTACAATTTTTAAAAAAATCGTATAAATATACTATTATAACATGATCTAATTTTAGCATATAATAAATTAAAAAATATTTTTTGTCATATACATAGATAATGTCATTTTATATCGTTACGTAATAACGATAAAATTAAATAAATAAATATAAATAAAAATAACAGAATTTGAATCAACTTTAAATTCTTCTCTTACCATTAAAATCCTATCTTGTTAAATAATAAAGCTTTACAATTTATCATTATTACTATTATTTCCTATTATTATTATATAAAAATATTGTTAGTAAAAAATTAAAAATTAAATTGGATTTTCAGTATTTTATATTTTTTAAATAAAAATAATCAATGTTGGGCCCTGTCTCTCATCACCCGGCCTCCCTATTATGAGCCTGGTGAACCCATAACGGACTTGCTGTAAAAGGCCCTCTTAGTGCCCACAGGGAAGAGAGTTAACAAAAAAATAATAATCAAAGTAAATTAATAAAAATCGTTCCCAGAGAAAATTTATCTTATTTATTTATATTTAACGTATTAATCATTAAATGAATTAATTTATCCTCCTCAAACAAACCACGTGTAGCGTTACGTAATTTTGGGATCATGCTATTACAAAATACTCTTAGGAAACTATAATTTAATGACATCATCCAGATTATTATCATCTATAGTTACGAGAATGACATCACGCACACATTTCTTCAGTGCCTTTTTGACCTGAAATGGTTCATTTATTACTGAAATATAAACTTTTAAAAAGTATGTAGAAACTATTTTTCTTTTAATTTTTTTTTTTTGAATTAAAGTAAATTTTTAAAAATTATACAAAAATAATTTAAATATTGTCTTAAAAATTCCCTTCGTAAGTTTTTTTTTAAAATATGTAAGGTTTTTATGATTAAATAATAGTTTCTTTTAGATAAAAAAACAATAAAATTATTAATAGTTAATTTTGTGTATTCCCGAATTATTGAGCAGTAAAGGGATAATTATTTTACTATCATATTCATAAAAAATTTGATAGATATTCGAACCCAATTCCTATCAGACCATTCGTATTCAAAAAAGAATCAATGGCAATTATTATATTTTAAAATATAATATTATCTTGTCTCATAATGAATAGTCTTAAAAGTAAGATTTCAATTTATGTCTTTTAAATGGCGATCTTTTTCAATACCGTGGCATAGAAATGTGCTTAAATGTTGAGAAAATTAAAATAAAAACACCATATTATTTATTTATTGTTAAAATTAGAAACATCGTTCATACGTAATATGTCACTTATAAACACAAAAATTTAACGTCATATGTGACATAAGACATATTTTTGACAAATTAAATCTATATTATAATAAATAAGCATTATGAGAAAGTATATTAAAGTTTAGAATATAATCTAAATGTAGGCCTATTTACTAGCGTAAGTTTAAATAAATTTTAATAATAACAATAAAGCATAAATTTTTATTCGAAGTTTAATTATTACATTCCAAAATGATTAATTAAGTTTCGCATTTAAAAATAAGTTAATTCAATAAAGTAATAAAAAAAAATTTTAAGAGCACAAGCTATATATTGTAATTATAAAATGTATTTTATAAATTTTTTCAAACTAAAAATAAAAAATAATAATTTAAATCCGTTATTAATTTCTCGTCCTCAAACAAGATAAAATTTAAAAATCAAGAAAGAACAATATAAACTGTGCTAAATAATATTTTTTAAAGTAAATGATTAATTTTTTTAGACGAAAATTACAATTTGATAAGCTTTAAATTAACTACAAATGAGAATCCTCATAATGATACTAAATAGAAATCAGTATTGTGATCTGCACTCTTGCCTTTCGACCCTATATCAATCAGTTAAGACCGGAAATATAAGTCAAAGGCACTCTGACTTATATTATCTTTTGGCCTTACCAAATTATAACATTAGCGGAAACTCCAATTAATTCAGATCAATTTGTGTTAGACTGATGTGACGCAGAGTAAGGTAAGACAGCATCAAAAACAATGTGCTGTAAATGTATGTTATATAGTTTAAAATGCCCATTACAGGACCAGTTTATAATTTTAATTTTTTTGAAAATTTATAAATTTATATGATTTTCAAAGTTTTTATCGAATAATACATCAACATATATTATTCATTTTATTTTTAAATGATTGTTATTAATTTAATTCGGAGTATAAAAATATGCATTGAAATACAGAATTTTAATAAGGATACATATTCAGGCATGTAATTTTCACATGATTCTGAAAATGTATCATTATTCGGATTTTATATCGAAGCTATAACAGTAAATAAAATTTATATTTAATATATCTTATTCCAAATTCCTTTTTGTTTGAATATGTATAATATTCAGATTATTTTTAATAATTTTTTTAAAATTTAGCATTAATTATTTTTGAAATTTTGATACTTAAATCATTCTTTCTACGTTCAACTTACTGAGCAATTAATTCGGATCTTTATCCTTAAGTTTACATACATATTTAAATATAACCTATATACGATCTATTTATAAGTTATGTATATTTATAGATTATTATAATTTAAATTGGTTTAATAGAACGATTTAAGTAGAGCTACTTCAATAATATATACTGAAATCTGATAAATTTAGTCTCTAATTCCTCATACCAACATCTCTGAGCAGAATTTTTTACGATATTTTATACATTATTTATAATTTCATTTTAAATAAACTAATTTAAATATTTTATAAGCTCCTTACTTAGATTTAAAAATTATTACAAAGCGTTAATAGTGTACAGTATATTAAAATAACAGATTTACATTTAATGTGTTAATAAATTATTTCTTTCATTTAACTAATGAATGAATGCTATTTAAATGGTAAATTGTATATATAATGAAGGTTATAAACATAGTGTTAATTGATAAAAGATCATAACCTCTGATAATATAATTTTAATTAATTATAAGGTTATCAACCTTGTTTAGAAAATTTTTGATTCTCAATATTTTAAAATGCTATGCATTTACCCTGAAAATCAAGTTATTTTTTTAAAACTATTACAGGAAAAACATTAAATAGTTTTATTATAGATATATAAATAGTTTTTGCTTCACTATTCGAAGAACAAAAAGAATTAAGTGTAAAATATCATTACATCTTACGCGGAAGAACATGGCATTATCTAGGAATATCATGTAGCCTAATTCTTCCGAGATTGCATCTTTCTGATTTAGATACATTAATTATTAATTTACTTTTCGTCACTTATCAGTTGAACAATCTACACAATTTCTCTAGTTACTATTTATTTAGTAAAATATTTGATATATTTTGAAGTAAATTCGTAAATTTCACAAAATCTTTTGAATAAATAGGCCTACAGCTTTAAAATCAGACAATTCTGGATACCGATTTTAGTTTTTCTTTCTTTACATGTATATAATTAATATTTTTAAAAAATAACGCAGTTTAATATTTTAAATAATTATATTTAAAGCTTTAAGATGAATAATAATAAATGATAAATCTTAGTATTTCAAAAAAACTTTTGGCCTTGCATTTAAAAATAACTAATGAATTAATTAATAAATATTTAGATAAGATCAATACGATATTGGTGAAGATGGATAAGTAATCCCTTGTTTTTTCCTTAAAAAAATCCTTGTACTACATTTTAATATTAAGAAATTAATTAATAATCAAATTAATAACACAAGATGGTAAATAAACAGTCAATTAGATCGATTTTTGATAATTTCAATCACTCTCATAATTTATAGAAGAGAAAACAAATGAAGAATTTTTCACTTTAAAATGCTTCACCAAATACCATTTAGTGAAATAGTTTACAATATGATTGTTAAAGAATGAATCGTTATCTTAGAAAGATAATGGAACTTTTAATCAAAGTTAAAGATTGTTAGAAGCAGCTGTGTTTATACTCAAAGAATTCTGTTACATTAAGAATTAATAAATCATTTATGGTATGCCGAAAGGTCATATCGTTACACCTTGTACTGTATGTTTAGAAAGTGATGACAAGTTACTTCACCTTGAGGTTTAGCAGGCCCCGAGTAACACTTATCACGATATTCACAAACATTTTTATATCTTAGACTTTGCCATGATGAATTGTTCAAAATACTGATAAATAGCCGTAAGAATTTGGATTTAAGATCATCTTTTAACGCATATTAAAAATATCTGCTTTATCGATTTTTTTAATTAATTCGTAATTTAACAGATATTTTAAAACATAACTTCTATATTAAACTAAATATTATTTTATTCAGATAATATTTTGAATTTTATTCGAAATGCAATAGTAAGTCATTTTTGCGATAATTAAATTTCAAGATAAAATTAAAATGTATAGTATAATAATTTATTGTTAATGTTGACTTTTTAAAATTATTACAGTCATTTGTATAAATTATAATACATTTTAAAATAAATTGCTAATAAAACTTTACAATTCTTTTGTGATTTTACCTTCTTTTTTGACATTTTACTAGATATTAAATTGTAAAAAATTACATAAATATTTGTTTACTTACATTATAAAGCATTGTCTTAACATTTTTTACATCACTGAAAAATATTTTTAATAATAATTAATTAATTTTAAAGGTTAAATTACAAATTTTTATATATAGAAAACATTAATATAATTCATATAATATCTTAATTTAATTCGGAGTATAAAAAT
>NW_019385080.1:70236-77114 GCF_000671375.1 Centruroides sculpturatus
TTTATTTTATTTTGTGGAATACAATATTTTTGAATTAAATATTTGATCTATGCATCAAGATTATTCCAAATAATTAAAAATAATATAAAATAAAGGTATTGTTTTATATTATGGAACAAAAAAACATGAAAATAGTAAGCTACAGTTTATTATTGTTTTATTAAAGAATATGTTTAAAAATTCTCGTTTTTAATGTTTTATAATTTAAAATAATTTTTAAAAGTTTTATCAAAAGTTATGTAATTTTTTAAACTAGAATTATTAGTTTAATTTAAAGATAAATATTTTTTAAATGTTTATTTATTTTTTGATATTTTTGAGAGGTTTGAGAGTTTAGAGAAATTCTTGAAATACTTTTTTTTTAAATTTTTATTCAAAATCAAAATGTAACTTCCGTCTTATCGTTACATTTTCGTTATTATTGTATTGATTGGATAGTAACAATGTAACCTTCAATACTATTGGTCAATCTCAGCAATTTAACAATCTAAGGGACCATATATTTATATAAATGTCGATTATAAATAGACCATGTCAGGTCACAAATAATCTTTCTTATTAAGATATCACATACGGCAGCACATTGATAAATTCCCGAAAGTTTTGATTTACAGTACTAAGATTTTCTGGAAGTAAGGTTAAGTACTTGAACTAGATTATATTTTTAATTATATTTAAAAATCTAATTCGTGTTTATTTTTATTGTTAGGGAACAATGTGGAAATTTCGAAGATAGTGAAGATAATATTTTAAATTCTTTTACATCACTTTTTTAACTTAATCACATTATTAAAGATAAAATAAAGAAATAAAGAAAAATAAACAAGTCATCTGCCATAAAAATGAGTGGTAAAAAATCGGAAAAAAGTGGAACAAACGAGGATATTTCTTGTGAAGATGAATTCGTTCCTCCGGATGGAGGTTGGGGTTGGGTTGTAGTGTTTTCATCATTTATGATTCACGTAATTGCTGATGGAGTCACTTATACTTTCGGAATATTTTATACTGAATTTCTGAAGTATTTCAACGATTCTAAAGGAACAACAGCTTGGGTAACATCAATTATGGTTGGCACGACTTTCTGCATTGGTAAATATTTTTATTTTGTATAATATTTAACGTATATTATTTTATTATTTATTATATTGTATTTAATTTAATGTTTACTACGTTACATTAATGAACCTAAATTATTTTATAAATTTTAAAATTTTAAATTATAAATAAAATNTAAATAAAAGTGATAACTCTTATATACTTTAATGACAAAATAAATAATATAAATTTAATAATTTTAATGATTATTGTTTACGATACAAAATTTATAAGTGAGAAATTTAATTCTAATTCGATTATAAAATAAATAATAAGTTACATAATTTATTACTGTTCTTTTAACCTAAATGAGAAGTAAAGTTTATCTTGATAATATAACAAACACGATAGAATTAGAATGATAATGTATTCTAAATGATGATCTTTTTACTTGTCTAAAATAATATATAAAACAATAAACTTTATAGGTCCAATTTCTAGCGGGCTAACCAATAGGTATGGATGCAGAAGAGTAACGATAATAGGATCAATTTTAGCTTCTTTTGGCCTGTTGTTGAGCATATTTGCTCCAAATGTTATCTATCTATACTTTACAATTGGACTTTGCACAGGTCAGTAAATACACCAAGGTTGAATGTTGAAGACCTATTTAGAATTTAAATCTCTATATAATTCTTATATTTATGTATTTTTAGGTGCTGGATTCGGTTTGATGTATTTACCGGCAATTGTTTGTGTTACCTGTTATTTTGAAAAAAAGAGAGCTTTTGCTACTGGAATTGCTGTTTGTGGATCCGGAATTGGCACTTTTGCTTTAGCTCCTTTCGTTGAATTTTTAGTAGATCGTTATGGATGGAAAGGTGCTATGTTAATTGTAACCGGGATTGTTCTTAATTGTTGTATATTTGGAGGTCTTTTTAGACCTCTGGAAATGAAAAGTAAAAAACAAAAACAGCCGATGAAATCAGTATTGACTATGAAAGAAAATCCACACCTTTCATTAGAAAATGGAATTTTTAAAGGAGATAAAACAAATTTAGAAGTAAGAAGAATAAGAGCTATTTCATTTCCAAGTCACTCCATGTCAGATTTGATGCCAAACCATCCTCTATTGATGCAAATAGCGAAAGAAGAATGTGTATCCGAACGTCGAAGAATGAGTGATTCGACTCCACACAAAGAAACCGGAAGTAACAAAAATCTACAATGTAATGGCGAAAGTCCTCATATTGGACCCTTATATCGCAAAGATATTTTTTATAGCGGAAGTTTACTCAATATACCAGAATATCGTTCTAATCCTAATTTATATCATTCACAAATTATTTCCATTCCCAAGCAAGAAACAACCGAAATGGCAAAATCTACATTAACGAAATTATTTGGATGCTCCAAAGAAATGCAAGATACTTTTAAAGAAATGATGGATTTTCATTTAATGAAAAATATAATATTTCTCATGTTTGGATTTTCTAATTTTTTTACAAACATCGGGTTTAACGTTCCATATGTATATAGTAAAGACAGAGCTCTAGAAACTGGAATTGCCGGAAATGAAGATGCCAGTTTTCTCTTATCAATAATTGGTATTGCAAATACATTAGGACGTGTACTTCTTGGTTATCTATCGGATAAACCTTGGGTGAATCGACTTTGGCTTTATAATTCATGCTTAACAATCTGCGGTCTTTCAACGTCCTTGAGTTTTCTGTGTACCGATTATAAATCAATGGCCGTTTATTCAATCGTTTTTGGAGCAACAGCGGGTATGTTTATAAAGGATCATTGATTAAATATTCGTAAAATATTTTAAAAATCATTTTGATTTATCTTCATTTGTACAGGTGCTTACGTTAGTCTTACATCTGTCATTCTTGTCGATCTACTCGGTTTAGATAAATTAACAAATGCTTTTGGCCTTCTACTTGTCTTTGAAGGTATTTCTTGTCTCGTAGGTCCACCAATAACAGGTAAATAGTTTTAATTTTATATAATAGGATGAAATTTTATTATTCTTTTGATTATACTTTATTTATTTTTATTTCTAATTTTGTTAATTTTTTTTTTTATAATTTATAGGTTGGCTGTATGACTGGACGGGTTCTTATGATCCAGGATATCATGTTTCAGGAGTTATGATTGCAGTGAGCGGCTTGATGTTATTTGGAATACCATTTATAAAACGATGTCAAGCCAGATATAGTCAGAAAAGCAGTCAAGAAGAATTTGTCCAGAATGGAGAAATAGCGAAAACATTATCTTAATAGGAACATAGTGATATAATTAAAAAGTAGATATTTTAAGCTTTTACAGTATGATAACAATACTTAGTCAAGAACAACAAAAGCTTTCTCACTAGATTCATATAAATTAAAATACAAATACATACATTGCAACGTATATCATGTAAATAAAATATTTTATGTTCTGATTTGAAGTGAAAACATCATACTTAAAACTTTATTTAAACTAAATACAGTACATATAAAAATAATATGAAACGAAGTAGATATTTTCTGTTAATAAAAAGTATTGTCAATTATGAAATAAATTTTGGGGTTTTAAATTATTGGCAACTATTAAAGTGAATCATGAAATTTTACTAGTTAAAAGAACTACCAGTTCTTATGGAAAAAATACATTTTGTTATCTGATTAATTTACATCATTCAAATATAGTATAGTAATTGTTATTCGAATATTCATTAATCCATTGTTAACCTAATTAAAAAAATAATTTTGTTTGAGTTTCGCATATTTATCTGTTATTTTAAGAGCTTTGCAATGTCAGTTTGCAAAAATCATTTGTACAGTGTCATGAAATGTGTAAAATTTCACTGCCATTTTGAATGTAAGTTTTCGTCAACATCGAATTTATGATCAATGTGCTGTTCCTATGAATTAGACATATTGTATACGTACAAATACTTATACTTTATGTTTTATGTACAAATATTGGTACAATAATAAAATTGTTGCACTTTTAAAATTAAAACAAAAGTATTTTTATAATTATGAAATACAAAATTCAATTTTTGAAATAAATAAATAACTTTTAATAAAGTCACATTTATGTTTCTATAAATAAAATTATACTATTTTAAAAATAAATGTTTTAATAGTCAATAAAATGAAAAGTTTTTAATCAACAGGACTAATAAAAATTCTTAGAATTTTATTGACTTATTTAAAATATTAATAATGACAGTTTTATATAACTGATTGCTGATATCTTAATATAATCTTAATTTTGATAAAATTGACTTTTAGATTTTTTATTAAATTTGAAATATAAACTTTAATTTTCTTTAATTTATGATTTTTCTATCTTCTATTGATATATTTTGTATACTTTTTTGTTATTAGATTCTGTAAAAGATTTTAAAAACATTTCCTTTATACCTATGAGTTCATATCTTACTTGTTAAATATTAATTAGCGGTACTCACAAGATTTTTATCCGTATTATTGTATTCTACATTTCGCCTCCAAGCGCCAAGTTTATCTTAACCGAAGGAAAACTGCTAAGAAAAATTTTGACCGTTGTCTAAATTGTCATAAATTTTACTTCGGACCTGTATTCAATTTTTTCCAACATGGCATCGCTATAGCCACTCTATGTAATATATTCTAGCTCGTTGGGAATAACTAAAAATGAAAAATATTCGAAAAATTACAAATGTCTTTTATTGACATGTCCAAAGGCGATTGTATTGTGAATGGTCGATAAACCATATTTACTATCATAAATATTTTTTTAAAATAACGTTTTGAAGTTTGAACAAATAAACTTTAATTTGTGTGTGTGTGTGTCAATGGTCTGGTCTGGTGAAGTACAGCAACGCAACAGGTAGACGATCTGCCAAGGATCTGCCTCTCTGATGACTTTTATGGGAAACTGGCCCGTATTTAGACGTTAAACACTTGAAAAACCCCAGAAAGCTCCAGAGTTCCACCCCGTTAATGAGGCGCGAGTCCGCGACCAACTACCAGTGTTCGATGGTTTTATCCACTCGGGCACTGTTAGGCCTTGTGTTAATGGAGTGGGCTAGGAAGCAACTATATCCCTTCGGTGAATCCATCTCTGTCCCAAAATTTCAAAAACAAAAAAAAATTTATTTTTATAATTTCTTGAATATTAAATAATGAATGCTTAACAATGGTTTTTAATCTATTTATTGCAAAGTTTACTTATTGATTTATTAAAAATAAATATTGCTAAGAAATATTTTGTCCTTAGAAATAATAATGAACATGGAATTCAAATGGTATACTTCTTTTTCCTTTTACTTTTATTGGAAGTATTCATGATTTTCTACAATTTTAAATACTATTAAACTAATTACAATGTGAAAATTAAACTAAATTATGAAAAAATTCGTCATCACAGCTTTCAGAATCTAAAAGACAAAGTTCACAAAGTTCTGGAAACTGAAAAATTGGAACAAGGATGCAATTGGATAATTGTTTTTGCAGCTTTTATGATTCATATCATTTCCGATGGAATAGTTTATACTTTCGGTATATTTTATTCCGAAATTATTCACAATAACGGATATAACAGCGGTGAAACAGCTTGGATTCCATCTACTATGAGCGGAATGCTTAATTTTGTCGGTAAATTCATATTTTATAGTAAATTAAATAAACTTTAAATTTTTCATATAATAAATATAATTTTAACATAATTTTAGGCCCATTAGCTGGAGTTCTGACAAATAAATATGGTTGCCGATTTGTGTGCATATTAGGATCTTTGGTATCATCTGCTGGATATGCACTTGGCTCTTTAGCTTTTAATATAACATATTTATACTTAACTGTTGGATTATGTACAGGTAACTTTTATTAATAAGCTTACACGATTATTCAAAATCAAGTAGAACTGATTTTTTTAAAACTCTTTCCGCGCTGTGGGCACTAAGAAGGCCTCTAACTCATAATCGCTTCTTAAAAACAAGTTCACAATGGAGCGGTGAGTGGCGAGGAACGGGGACCGATATATCCGGACGAACCACCAGACAAATGAATTCTTCCACCCCGGGTTCCTGGAGCTGTAAGCTGTCATCTTAGCCACTTGGCCATCTGTCAATACAGCTAATTAAATAACACTTCAGTTTTACCATCGTGTTTTTTAAAATCTGTTGCGTGTTTTTGTTTCGATAATGGTTGATGGAAGAAGGCATGGACAATCTGCCAAGAAGGACGCCTCCCGAGAGGACTTTCTGTGGAAAATAGGACCTTATTTAGTGTTAGACACGTAAAGAAAATCCCAGATGCAAAAAGCCTCTCGACCTCTCAGCAAAACCTTTCCAAAAAACCTTGTACATAGAGTAAATACAATTAGACAAACGATACATGAATCCCAAGTAAATTTTCAGTGGCGCGTTATCCTGTGAGCTAAAAGGACACTTGCCTTGGACCCCCGCCAACAGAGGGCCCAAACTAATCTTTTATAAGAAAAAATTTCTACAAAAAATCTCCCTGAAGAAAATGTCTAGAGCAATGATTCTCAAACTTTTTCGATCCACTGCCCCCTTTGTTCCATAAAGTTATACCCAACGCCTCCTAACCCATTTTCTCTTGTGTGAGAAAAAGATTGGAAATATTCTTAGGAAAACTTTTCTATGAATCTCACACTTTGTGCCCTTACTGTACATTGTTCTCATCATCTGGAAACCATTAAACGCAATGTTTCCTCTTATCAGCCCCAATTTTGCCTTTGGTCACCGTTCAATACCCTGCCTCTATCATAGATCTATTCATCGCGCCAGAAGGGGGCGTTATTGCTTACTTTGAGAAACGCTGAGCTAAAATAAAAGT
>NW_019385080.1:81364-143023 GCF_000671375.1 Centruroides sculpturatus
ACAGCACTAATTTTATACATTTCTTGTGAAAGAAACACTTCTTATTCAACGGCCATAAAAATTATTTCTATTAATGATGTCTCCGAAGTTCAACGAAGTTTTTGCAGAAAAATTATTTATTAGAAATCGCGTCCGCCGATTCATGTGCTGTTCCACAATGAAAACCAGCTTTAAGCAACGGCATAGTCGAACGGTACACACTCGGTAAGTAATCCTATAATTTTTTGTTTATAGCATAGTTTATACGGATTACTCCCAAAAAATTATACGTGTTTTGGAAATGTTGAGTGGAATTAGTCTAGAATCGGTTAATTTTATAGAAGAAAACCTTTCAAACAGCCTTAGTCCGTAAAGTTCCCACCTATCGGGCTGCGATTGGCTCATGTATTTAATCATTCCTACAACGTAATTTTCGGTAAGCGTGGAACGTATCTAAGCGTTATAGGGGGGTCTACTGTATTAGATGTAATAAAGAAAGAAATTTTTCCAGTTCAATGATAGTACCCAAAAAGTTATAAATTTTGGAAATTTCCATGGACCCTGGTCCTAAAACGAATTAGTTAGAAAACAAATGACGGACAAACTATTAAGTTCAACAAATTTAGATTTTTACAGCTATGGTGAGAAACGTTTAAAATTTACAAGAACCCTATCGCATCTTTTGAGGTATACTAGTGATGCGACAAAAGAGGCATTTGACATTGACCAGTATCAGTACCCTCGGGATTTGGCAGCCCGTGTGCATGCACCTACCAGAACAATCTCTGATTCCATCCATTAGTCACTCGTAGGGAGCTATTTGAATAAGTGGATTGTTTTAAGATTTAAAATGTAAAGAAGATTTTATGTTATTTTTATGTACGTTTCTTTACATAGCTATATTTAATTATAATCTTCTTTAAAAGTATATTAATATAATTGAAGAATATTTTGTACCAGGTATGTACTGTACATCCACCACACATTTTATTTCACCGTATAAGTTTTTATTATTTTATTTATAATTTTAGCCCTTATATTGTGGCTAGCGATTCGGAATGTAATTGTGATATTAAAAATACATTTAGAGAAGTCTGTGGTTTTTACTGGCTTATCGAACAAACGATACGAATGGACCCTTGACCATCACTGACGCGCAATTAACCGATTGCCCCTGGAAGCTTACAGAAACACAGCTTCCCTACTATCAAATGTCACGGCACGCCACTGCAGTATAAAGTGTAAATAATAAAAAAGGAAAATAAATAATTGCACGTATAGTACACATTTTAGCAATTAATAAATATTTGAATCATTTCCACTCTTCGGGTAACCCAAAAACATAGAATTATTGTTTAGAATATATTTTATAATTCGAAATATAATTCGAAAAATTCGAAATATAATGTTCCAAACAAGTTTTTAAAATTTTAGAATTTAAAATTATTTTATTCGGCTAAGGTTATCATCAAGTAAGTTATAACTGAAAAATTTTCTAATTTCTTTATTTTATAGGTCACTTAAATAAAAAATCTTTTTAAATACTAAAGATTTATTCAGTTAAAATTCAATAATGATTTTAACTGAATAAATCTTAAAAAGTTTTTTCTATTAGATATTCGATAAATAGAATAGTGAAAACGAAATTTCTCATAAATTTGACTCTAACCCATCTCAATTATAAGATTTAATCTTTGTTAGCGTTACTTTTTGCCCGAACAACGCCGGGCTCATCTACTAGTAGTCTAATAATCGGTAGTAATAGTAATGGTAATCTATAGGCAATAAAAAAGAAGGGGAAAGTATAATATTTCCTAATTTAATCTTTCTGTTACGCCCTAGTATATTTAAAGTAAAAATTCCATCGAGTGGCCAATAACTACCGTTTATCCTACGTGGAAGTTCGAAGGATTCGAACTCTCTGTATCTATATTTATGGCTAGGTTAAAATTATACTGACAGTTATATACATTAAATTAATTATATAATTATAAACGTTAGAGTTACTCAACCATCCCAGCGACATTTAAAATTTTGGTAGCGCCATCTGTTATCATATTTTATTTAAAAACTTTTTATATTTTTAACTATTATAAAATGACAAAAATCTTAATTTTGAAGGTAGAGGAAAAACATTGTAAATGCTAATAACGAGTAAAATCGTCATTAAGTTCGACCCTACTTGAGATACACACAATCCTCATTATCTCACAACTCCCTCGACCTTTAACCACCAAAATATAGTAGTATCAATCCCCTAATAAACAAACCCTGCAAAATTTCAAAAATTTTCGACAAAAAGCACAGGAGTTATTAAGCTTAAATTAATTAAATTGGTTTAATTAAAATTATTCTCGAAGTTTTTTGCATTTCTCGACGTTTAAGGTATCATAAGTCAAAAAATGTAACAATCTTGGGGACCATTTTTTGACCGATTGCCATACTTCCCCTCTGTTATATATAACAGCCGGAAAAGTAAAAATTGTTGCTGAACATGCTAGTATATAAAATTTAAAGTATTAAATAGTCGAAAGGCCAATCTTCAACCGCTCGAAACATTCCGAACGTTTCAAGATTTAAAATAGAATTGAATGTATAACATACTGTATAAAGCACTAATTGTTGTTTATTAAAATGAATTTGGCTACCCTTTACCAATGAAAGCATGGCTCTGAAAAGAGCCGTTTGATTACTAGATTACAGTAATCTAGCAATTCCATTTTCTGTTCTCGGTCACATTTGTGAAGATTACCGTTCTACAGACTCCCTATTTTCTTTCTGCCGCGACTACCCCTTCTTCGAGAACTTCTTCCGCTTCGTCCCTTTCTCCTCATAGAACTTCCTCTTTCTTTACTCCCTCTCATCCTCTTTGATTTTGATCGTCTTCTTCCAACCTTTCTTGCCTTCAATCTCTTCCCAGATGTTCCGTGTTTTCCAGTTCTCTTCCTTCCTATACGTTTTCTTAAAATATCGTTTCTTATTTTTCTGCTCCGAAGTAGTTTTCGATCCACGGGAGTCAGTCTCTTCACTCGAGAGGAATCTTCCTCTAACATGGAGGGAGTGAGATGGCATTTTCTCTTTTCCGTTTCCCGACGATCGTTCATGATGATCTTTTTCTTTCGAACAAAAGCAGAATGATGGAATTCGATGTTTCGAATAATGTTTAAAGAAACGATTCTGTTCTATGTCAATCAGATATTTAAATTCAAATTTAAACATGATTTTATTTTTCTTCTTTGAAACAATTTGAAACAAGAGAGTTGTAATTTCATTGGCGTTATTTAAAATGTTTATGGCAGCAATTTTTAAAAAAATATATAATCTCTTAATTTAGTTAACGACAATGTGTAATATTCTTACATCTGATCNGGTCTGGTCTGGTGAAGTACAGCAACGCAACAGGTAGATGATCTGCCAAGGATCTGCCTCTCTGATGACTTTTATGGGAAACTGGCCCGTATTTAGACGTTAAACACTTGAAAAAACCCAGAAAGCTCCAGAGTTCCACCCCGTTAATGACGCGCGAGTCCGCGACCAACTACCAGTGTTCGGTGGTTTTATCCACTCGGGCACTGTTAGGCCTTGTGTTAATGGAGTGGGCTAGGAAGCAACTATATCCCTTCGGTGAATCCATCTCTGTCCCAAAATTTCAAAACCAAAAAAAAATTTATTTTTATAATTTCTTGAATATTAAATAATGAATGCTTAACAATGGTTTTTAATCTATTTATTGCAAAGTTTACTTATTGATTTATTAAAAATAAATATTGCTAAGAAATATTTTGTCCTTAGAAATAATAATGAACATGGAATTCAAATGGTATACTTCTTTTTCCTTTTACTTTTATTGGAAGTATTCATGATTTTCTACAATTTTAAATACTATTAAACTAATTACAATGTGAAAATTAAACTAAATTATGAAAAAATTCGTCATCACAGCTTTCAGAATCTAAAAGACAAAGTTCACAAAGTTCTGGAAACTGAAAAATTGGAACAAGGATGCAATTGGATAATTGTTTTTGCAGCTTTTATGATTCATATCATTTCCGATGGAATAGTTTATACTTTCGGTATATTTTATTCCGAAATTATTCACAATAACGGATATAACAGCGGTGAAACAGCTTGGATTCCATCTACTATGAGCGGAATGCTTAATTTTGTCGGTAAATTCATATTTTATAGTAAATTAAATAAACTTTAAATTTTTCATATAATAAATATAATTTTAACATAATTTTAGGCCCATTAGCTGGAGTTCTGACAAATAAATATGGTTGCCGATTTGTGTGCATATTAGGATCTTTGGTATCATCTGCTGGATATGCACTTGGCTCTTTAGCTTTTAATATAACATATTTATACTTAACTGTTGGATTATGTACAGGTAACTTTTATTAATAAGCTTACACGATTATTCAAAATCAAGTAGAACTGATTTTTTTAAAACTCTTTCCGCGCTGTGGGCACTAAGAAGGCCTCTAACTCATAATCGCTTCTTAAAAACAAGTTCACAATGGAGCGGTGAGTGGCGAGGAACGGGGACCGATATATCCGGACGAACCACCAGACAAATGAATTCTTCCACCCCGGGTTCCTGGAGCTGTAAGCTGTCATCTTAGCCACTTGGCCATCTGTCAATACAGCTAATTAAATAACACTTCAGTTTTACCATCGTGTTTTTTAAAATCTGTTGCGTGTTTTTGTTTCGATAATGGTTGATGGAAGAAGGCATGGACAATCTGCCAAGAAGGACGCCTCCCGAGAGGACTTTCTGTGGAAAATAGGACCTTATTTAGTGTTAGACACGTAAAGAAAATCCCAGATGCAAAAAGCCTCTCGACCTCTCAGCAAAACCTTTCCAAAAAACCTTGTACATAGAGTAAATACAATTAGACAAACGATACATGAATCCCAAGTAAATTTTCAGTGGCGCGTTATCCTGTGAGCTAAAAGGACACTTGCCTTGGACCCCCGCCAACAGAGGGCCCAAACTAATCTTTTATAAGAAAAAATTTCTACAAAAAATCTCCCTGAAGAAAATGTCTAGAGCAATGATTCTCAAACTTTTTCGATCCACTGCCCCCTTTGTTCCATAAAGTTATACCCAACGCCCCCTAACCCATTTTCTCTTGTGTGAGAAAAAGATTGGAAATATTCTTAGGAAAACTTTTCTATGAATCTCACACTTTGTGCCCTTACTGTACATTGTTCTCATCATCTGGAAACCATTAAACGCAATGTTTCCTCTTATCAGCCCCAATTTTGCCTTTGGTCACCGTTCAATACCCTGCCTCTATCATAGATCTATTCATCGCGCCAGAAGGGGGCGTTATTGCTTACTTTGAGAAACGCTGAGCTAAAATAAAAGTCAATGTGTTAGAAATATTCAAGTTGTGACCTTCAATAAAAAATATATAAAATGTCAACATTTTATATATATTCCGTCGAATTTTTATATATAGAATTTGTCTGCCGTCGCCCCTCTATATTTCCTTAACGCCCCCCAATTCTCTTTGAGCCTTCTACTGCCCCCCTGAAAGCCTCCAGCGCCCACAAGGGGGCGTTATCGCCCACTTTGAGAAACGCTGGTCTAGACTCCTCTAGAGTCAACACTAATTCAAATTTCGAAATTATTGAAAAATATTTTAAGTTTATTTTATGTACTTTTTTGAAAGTATATTATGTATTTTATATTTCAGTGCAGATTATTTTCTGATTGCTTCACAACTTTGGATTCTTACAGAAATATAAATGAATAATTTTATTATATATACAATATTCATTATTAATAGTCATTGCAAATGAATTAAAATTTTGTATAATAATAATAATATATACTGTATAATCTCAAGCAGTTGCATTTTTTAAATTCATTGTGTGCAATTATTTAGTTAAAGAAAGACCTATTATAATACAATTTTTCTTTTCAGGTGCAGGAATTGGGCTTATGTATTTTGCCGCAATAATTTCTGTAAATCATCATTTTAACGAAAACCGAGCTTTCGCAACAGGCTTGGCTGCATGTGGATCTGGAATTGGAACTTTTATTCTTGCTCCAGTTTTACAGTTTTTAACTAACGTTTACGGATGGAAAGGAGCGATGTTTTTTGCTTCTGGATTTCTGTTTAGTGGATATATATTTGGAACCCTTTTGAGCCCGATTTCACGCGTAAAAAAGAAGAATTGGAAATTCGGTTCAGTTCATTCAGTTCACAAAAATGATAAACAGATTAATTTAATTTTACCAAGAAAATCTATATCTCTTCCAATCCTGAGTGAATATTCTTCGTTTTCCATTCTAAATAATTCAAAAATATCGAATAATTATTTCAGCGACCCATCTCTCATTCACGATAGAGAAAATTTTGAGGTACAAGAACCAATTGTTAAAATCCTATATTAATAATATTTTCATTATTTTTCTTAACCGGTTTAAGATTATTTACTACCTCTTTCCAAGCAGAGTCATCAGATCCCGGATCACTTAATAGCCGCGTGTAGAAATAGTGAAAATTGCTTAGAATTTCTTTATTTACCTTAATCTCTTTGTTGTCTATTACAATCTTGTCTATTTTAATGCTTTCTCTCATCTTATTTTTCTTTTCTATTTCGTTACTAGTCTTATTTTTTTTTCTTACGTCTTCTTCTTTGTTTTCTATAATATAATTCGTTAGCTCTCTCTGTAGTTTTTTAATTTTGTTGAAACTACTCTTTCTTAACCTCTCCCAGCTTTTCTGTATTATTTCTCTACACTTACGTTTTGTTTCAATCCATTTTTCCCGGGTGATGTATTCTTTCCATTTCTTTAATACATCATTAATATTTTCTACAAAAAAGCTATCATCAAGTATTTCTTTAGTGATTTTGATTTTATTTTTTTTAATGGTTTTTCATAACTTCTATTTCCAGTTCAATCATCTTGTGATCCGAGGTCCTTGTTTAGCCCATTTTGCTGATATTGATAATTTTCCCCATATTTTTAGAAATATACATGCGATCCAGACGCTCCCATACCGCAAGTAAACCCTGGGGAGTCAGGGTGGATGGTGCGATAGTCTATACTAATATTATAAAGAGGTAATGTTTGTAAGTTTGTTTGCAGCAGGTAATCTCCGAAACTACTCATCCGATTTCAAAAATTCTTTCACCAATATTTAGAATGAAACTCCAGGTGGACATAGGCCGGTTATTATTCCGTTAAACATTCATATAAATTAAAAGATATAATCTAGGTTAAGGCTTTTATGTCCAACAGATGGCGCTACGAGTACGACGCCCTAAGTTTGCTTTTCTGTGAGGCATTATGCTTTTCTGTGAAAATGAACTAAAGCAGATCATCTTCTATCTATCTATATAAATAAAAATGTAATGTTCGTTTGTTCCTACCGACTTCTTTGAAATTTTGACACGACGCTGCATTCGAATACACACGTGTTTTTATATAATATACATGTCGAAATTCCCCCAGGGGAGATGGTTAGGATTAAGGCTTACGGTAAAGAACTCTGCTTCTATTTATACTATTTTAGATGCGGTTTTTTGCGTTTTTGATTGCGTTTTAATAGGGTACGTCAACAAAATGTACACTAAAGAATTTTTCGAAAAATTTCCCCTCCCCACGGGGGAAGTGTTATACATTTATAATAGATACATTTGAGCCACAACAACGCGTGGCGGGGTCTGCTAGTTATCAATAAGACTATAGTCATCCAGGACTGCTTAAAACTATTCGCGATCCATCGGAGCGCAATGACCCATTTTTATCTATGGGGTTTAACACGCAATTAAAGTTCCCACCCCAGATTATGTCTCTACTGCTTTTTTAAAGATCTTGCTAAATTTTTAATAACACTTTTCGCTTTGACAGAAGGAGGTGCATAGATATTAATTATTCTAACAAGTCTTTTACCTATCTGAATATCTATAGCAAGTGTTCGCCCTTCAGAGTCTGTCTTGAAGTCGTCCACTTTGATTCTTTTGTTGACCATGGTGATGACTCCTGTACTCCTCCTTGTCGCGAAGGAGATAGTGCACAAATAGTTTCCTTAGGTTCCTTAGGTCGTAGAAGTCCCACGTGTTGGTGTCTTCCATATTAACTTTATTAGTCATAAGCAGATTCAGAATGTAAAACTGTTTTGTCTCACGCTGATTGTCTCCTTTTACTTTTCCTTGGTTTCTTCTGTGCTGACTTATTTATCGCCTTCCTTGCTTCCTCAATTACTTCTACCTCTGTGAGATTGGCATCCATGCTTATGGATAACAGTTTTTCTCTAAATCTAGTCATGTCCTTCTCTTCCCCACTTCATTCGCTGGTCTATTTCTCATTTTGGCCCTTTCTTCATTCGTTTCTGTTATTTCCTGTACTTCTGCTTCCTGTACTTCCACTGTGGCTTGTTGTTCTTCTAGCCCTAATAACTCTCTTAGCTTTTCCACCATCTCTATTGTCTGTTCTATCCCCAGCCTTGACCCTGAGGGTTTTACATTTTCTTGTTCATTGTCTATTTCTATCTCTTTTTGTGTAACCTGTTCTACTTCCTGTATTATATTTTCATTTTTTTCTCGACTTACTTCTTTGTTTTTTAGTCTTTTAAGACTTTTCCCCCTTCTTTTTTCATTACTCTTACTTCTGGAGCCTTTTTTTGCATATTTCTGAACATATGAGTACTGGGCACTTCTCGTTTTTCTTATGTTGCAGGTTGCAGTTGTAGCAATTTGGACAGTCTCTAACTAGATGATGCGGGCTTTTACATCTGTGGCAAAGCTTAATGCTACAATCTTTGATTTCATGATTTATGCTTCTACAGTATAAATCATGAAATCAAAGATTGTAGCATCGTAATCGCTTTTTCATTTCCACATAAACTAACTCTATTTTACTCCCCAACAGCTCAATGTAGTTAGGATGTAGTTTTCTTGTTTTTAGTATCACTCTATAGGTTCCTGTTTTAATTTTTACATTGTGACACGTTACACTATTAACTAATACTTTGATAATCTTTCCATAAGATGTTAGAGCTTTTTCTAAAATCTCATTGTCAGCTTCACTAGGTACATATTTTACTGTTACAATTATTTTAATTTCTTCTAGACTCTCGCACACATACTCATCTCCTCCCACTTTTATTGAGTGGCCGATTAGATTTTCTTTGTCCTTGACAGTTATTCGCCATACCTCAACTATATTTCTAGGCTTAAAACATACCTGTTCTATATTCTCAGGGGTTCTTAAAATGTCAGCACAAGCTTTCACAATATCAGCAATTTGTAACCTTTTCTTTGCTACTATTCTAATTGATCTGATTGTCGTATACCTCTTCATTCTTTCTTCCTCCCATGAGATAGCTTGTTTCTCTTCCTCACTTAGCGCAAGTGCAGATACATGGCGGTGTCTTTATTGAATTTCTTAAAAATAAAACAGTTGAAGTGTGGGCTTTTTAGTATTTCTCAACTGATATATTCTGAAGCGATTCCCACAGTAGTTTTCAAGTTTATAACCTTTTTTTTTCAGCCAATACCTTTTCACCACCTGCAGTAAATTTTCTCGCAGAGTGAGAGTGCTGTACTCTCGCGATTGTTATGAGTAACAATTGCGATTTAATAAACTAACTATCTAGAATATTTAATCTTTACCACAATGCTATATATTATATCTTTTTCTCCTGGTTTCAATGACAGGACCAATCCCAATACTCAAAAATTAAATATTATTTGTTATTATTAATTCCCAATATAATCTTATTTAAAATTTTTTTATTTGTTAATTAGATATAAATTAATTAATAGACTATGCATAAATATTATTTATTTGTTTTACAGATATTAATTATGAACGAAGTACCCAATAAACAACGAAACGAATTTTCAGGATATTTTAATTTTAACATATTTCAAGATTCTATTTTTATTATTTACATTTTTTCAAATTTTTTAACTTTTCTGGGAATTGAAACGGTATCGATCTACACAGTTGAAAAAATTACACATAAAAACATAGCAACTAAAAGAGAAGCAAGCTATCTTATATCTGTCATTGGAATATTTAACACGTTAGGAAGGATAATTTTTGGATATATTTCAGACAAATGCGGACAGAACCGACTTTGGTTATACATTGGATCATTAGCTGTTTGTGGTTTTTGTATAAGTCTTAGCACCTTTTTCTTTAATTACATTCAAATGATTATCTTTTCAGCAATTTTTGGTTTATTTTATGGTAAGTTTGCAAAATTATGTTCTAAATTTTTGTTTCAAAATAAAATTAATTTGCAACTACAATATAGGGGCCTATATTTCGTTGTTATCCATTATTCTTGTTGACCTTCTTGGATTAGAAAAATTAACAGACTCTTTTGGATTTGTCCTTTTCTTTCAAGGAATAGCGTCATTTTTTGGTATACCAATAACAGGTATAAATATTTTATAAAAGTAATATTATATTAATATAATGGCAAATTTAGAATGAAATAAATATTATCTATATGTTCATTATAAAAATATAATTTAATTATTTGCAATTTAATCATACATTAAATTAATTATATAACAAACCAGTAACGAGTTACTCAACCATCCCAGCGACATTTAAAATTTTGGTAGCGCCATCTGTTATCATATTTTATTTAAAAACTTTTTATATTTTTAACTATTATAAAATGACAAAAATCTTAATTTTGAAGGTAGAGGAAAAACATTGTAAATGCTAATAACGAGTAAAATCGTCATTAAGTTCGACCCTACTTGAGATACACACAATCCTCATTATCTCACAACTCCCTCGACCTTTAACCACCAAAATATAGTAGTATCAATCCCCTAATAAACAAACCCTGCAAAATTTCAAAAATTTTCGACAAAAAGCACAGGAGTTATTAAGCTTAAATTAATTAAATTGGTTTAATTAAAATTATTCTCGAAGTTTTTTGCATTTCTCGACGTTTAAGGTATCATAAGTCAAAAAATGTAACAATCTTGGGGACCATTTTTTGACCGATTGCCATACTTCCCCTCTGTTATATATAACAGCCGGAAAAGTAAAAATTGTTGCTGAACATGCTAGTATATAAAATTTAAAGTATTAAATAGTCGAAAGGCCAATCTTCAACCGCTCGAAACATTCCGAACGTTTCAAGATTTAAAATAGAATTGAATGTATAACATACTGTATAAAGCACTAATTGTTGTTTATTAAAATGAATTTGGCTACCCTTTACCAATGAAAGCATGGCTCTGAAAAGAGCCGTTTGATTACTAGATTACAGTAATCTAGCAATTCCATTTTCTGTTCTCGGTCACATTTGTGAAGATTACCGTTCTACAGACTCCCTATTTTCTTTCTTTCGCGACTACCCCTTCTTCGAGAACTTCTTCCGCTTCGTCCCTTTCTCCTCATAGAACTTCCTCTTTCTTTACTCCCTCTCATCCTCTTTGATTTTGATCGTCTTCTTCCAACCTTTCTTGCCTTCAATCTCTTCCCAGATGTTCCGTGTTTTCCAGTTCTCTTCCTTCCTATACGTTTTCTTAAAATATCGTTTCTTATTTTTCTGCTCCGAAGTAGTTTTCGATCCACGGGAGTCAGTCTCTTCACTCGAGAGGAATCTTCCTCTAACATGGAGGGAGTGAGATGGCATTTTCTCTTTTCCGTTTCCCGACGATCGTTCATGATGATCTTTTTCTTTCGAACAAAAGCAGAATGATGGAATTCGATGTTTCGAATAATGTTTAAAGAAACGATTCTGTTCTATGTCAATCAGATATTTAAATTCAAATTTAAACATGATTTTATTTTTCTTCTTTGAAACAATTTGAAACAAGAGAGTTGTAATTTCATTGGCGTTATTTAAAATGTTTATGGCAGCAATTTTTAAAAAAATATATAATCTCTTAATTTAGTTAACGACAATGTGTAATATTCTTACATCTGATCGATAACAAATGCTTTTGTTCAGGCCCGCCGTAAGCGGCGTGCAAGGCGTGCACCGCCGCGGGCGGCACGTCCAGGGGGTGGCAATTACAATATCTTTTTACTAATGACTTAATTTCAACATTTCCGAACACAGCAATAACACTAAGAATATTACTTACATTGTCGGTTTCAGTTGCATTTGGTGAAAGGTCCTTTTCAAAGTTAAAAATTATAAAAAGAAAAAAAAAAGCTATGCACCAGCAAAGACTAAGTAATTTAGCTATAGTTTCAATTGAACGTGAAATCTTAGACAGCTTGGATACAAGAAAATTGATAGCAGATTTCACAAACATAAAGGCAAGAACAGTTAAATTTCTGTAGATAAATATTTATATGGTTTTACACCTAAGTAAACAAAAATAATTTAGTAATAAATAGTTTTTTTTTGTAAAGTATTTCTTTTCTTTTTTTACACCCTTATGAGACAAAACTAAAGAGCCTTTCTGGCAAGCTCAGCATAGGTAGTCGTAGTTAAACAGGGGGCGGCATAATCGGTATAGCACACGGGCGTTCAAACAGCTAGCGGCGCTTCTGCTTTTGTCCTACAGCCGTTATGTAACATTGTCACATTTTGTCCTACAGCCGTTCTGTAACATTGTCACAACAACTTTAATTGATTTCAATTGGTGACTGGTCTGTTTGTGCCATAAGATATAGAGTCAAAATATCGGGAAAAAATCAAATGTGATGAATTTGTCAATATTTTATAAATATACATCCATTAGTTTAATAAAAACTAGAAAATAAAAAGAATTTTATTTATTATTTAGTTTTAAAATAAAAAGCATGAAAAAGCATTTCAAAATGAATAAAAATCAGAATGAAACATCAAAATTGCTTGCAGCTTAAGAATAAAAAAAATTAATTTGGATTTTTATTATAATTCTAATTTAATTTCAAGTATTGTTTTAAAACATTTTAAAATGTTTTAAGTAAGTTCTAAATTTATCTACAGTTTTAAATTGAACTATTTAATAAGACAGTGTATACAAAAATTAAATACTTAATTAGTTAGTAGAAGTAATACTTGTCAACTGATAATAATTATCAATAATTTAGAAGCATGCTGATGTAACGCGTTACTGTCATAGCCTTAAAGCAGGGGTGGCCAACAGTTTTTGCCCCCGAGCCAAATTGGAAAGAAAACTTTTTCCACGGGCCGAACCAGAGGCTGCCCTAGGAAGGTTTTGAGGTGGTGCGATATCTCATTGTGGTGTCACCCCGTAGAGACTAAATTGTAGATAGAGATTACAGATACATTTTTCACATTATCGTGCTTTATCAACATTCTACGCTGTACTTACGAGATTTGTAATGGACGGTTAACTCTAAACGCACAGTGAGTTGTTGACCGTTTTTTTTTAGGCGTCAGATTTTTTCATCGAGTTATTCGGACTTGAGTAGCTAATATTGAGAGATTGATCGCGGACCATATAAATTCATTCGACGGGCCGTATGTTGGCCATGCCTGCATTAAAGTGTCAGACCTTGGAAAAGTAGTTTTGATTTTGGTTTTAGTATAGTCCAGAAGTAAAACGTGGTAACTGACTTTGAGAAACGTGACAGCAGTGCCGGCCCGAGGGAAGTTTTAGGATGGAGCGAGATCCTATTATGGTGCCCGGGGTGGAACCCGCCCATGCACACGACCCACGCGCGTCTCAACAGATAAAGCCATTCACATACTGGCCACACACTTGCAATTAAAATATCGAAAAGTGAAAAAAATATTTTTTCCTTTAATTTTCTTTACCACTGAGGTGCCCCTAGGAGTTAGCGCCTGGAGCGGCTGCTCCGTTCGCCTACGGTAGAGCCGGCTCTGCGTGACAGAATAGCAAATGGGACATAAGTTACTCATTTTGTGCCACTGATAACGAAAATAGAATAATCAAATGCTAAGCATAATGATTCATCTTAAAAAATGACAGAATATTATATCACATTCGGGACGATAAGCATTGGAAATTAATTGCATTAGTAAAATATAGTATATTGGTTAGAAAATTGTTTGGTTATTGTATATAAATAATATTGAAGATTATTTAGTGTAATTAACTATAATTCAAGTTAAACAACATTTTTAAATGATATATAATTAGTGAAGTAAAGATATTAAAAAAATCTAGTTAGTAAACAGGATAAAAAAAAACATTTTATGATAAAATATTTACAGTACATAATATCTCTGTTCCAGAACAATGACATGAATGCTGAATTAATAACTTTTCAGTAAATGCAAATGAAAAGTTTTCAAAATTGAAGGATTTATTTTCATAACGCGCTGAATCTAATGTTATCACTGCATTAATCTGCTATTTAATTTTCAAAACAAACGAATATTAAAGTGTTCTGTTTTGACTTAAAGTCCTTGTTACATGTTTTACATTTGTTTATAATCTTTATATTGCTTTTTTCTAAGGGCTTTGGCAGCATTTTAACACATAGTCGTAGTAACACATAGTAACATATCTAAATTAAACAGTCCACCCGGACTCTTTTAACATGCCTGGCACCTTAACGCATGACACCAACTGGGTGGCCTAAATTGAAAAAAAAAAGTTGAGTTAAAAAAAACGGTCCTGTTAGTACTCATGTGTCAGAAAGAATAAAAAAAAATAACAATTTAGAAGCATTTTCAATGAGAAAAATTAAAATTCTTAATTTAAATTTCTACTTCAAAGCTTTCGTTTAAATCAGGGGTCGCCAAAGTGGTCGATATGGACCCTCAGGGGTCGATGCAACATCATTGGGGGTCGATGAGGCTAGGGGGTCGATCAGGGGGTCGATGCGGCTAAGGGGTCACAACCCCTTTTTTTTTCTTTGCTTAGACAGAGACCACAACCCACAACGTTTTTTTTTTCGCTCATACATATANAGAAAGACCTATTATAATACAATTTTTCTTTTCAGGTGCAGGAATTGGGCTTATGTATTTTGCCGCAATAATTTCTGTAAATCATCATTTTAACGAAAACCGAGCTTTCGCAACTGGCTTGGCTGCATGTGGATCTGGAATTGGAACTTTTATTCTTGCTCCAGTTTTACAGTTTTTAACTAACGTTTACGGATGGAAAGGAGCGATGTTTTTTGCTTCTGGATTTCTGTTTAGTGGATATATATTTGGAACCCTTTTGAGCCCGATTTCACGCGTAAAAAAGAAGAATTGGAAATTCGGTTCAGTTCATTCAGTTCACAAAAATGATAAACAGATTAATTTAATTTTACCAAGAAAATCTATATCTCTTCCAATCCTGAGTGAATATTCTTCGTTTTCCATTCTAAATAATTCAAAAATATCGAATAATTATTTCAGCGACCCATCTCTCATTCACGATAGAGAAAATTTTGAGGTACAAGAACCAATTGTTAAAATCCTATATTAATAATATTTTCATTATTTTTCTTAACCGGTTTAAGATTATTTACTACCTCTTTCCAAGCAGAGTCATCAGATCCCGGATCACTTAATAGCCGCGTGTAGAAATAGTGAAAATTGCTTAGAATTTCTTTATTTACCTTAATCTCTTTGTTGTCTATTACAATCTTGTCTATTTTAATGCTTTCTCTCATCTTATTTTTCTTTTCTATTTCGTTACTAGTCTTATTTTTTTTTCTTACGTCTTCTTCTTTGTTTTCTATAATATAATTCGTTAGCTCTCTCTGTAGTTTTTTAATTTTGTTGAAACTACTCTTTCTTAACCTCTCCCAGCTTTTCTGTATTATTTCTCTACACTTACGTTTTGTTTCAATCCATTTTTCCCGGGTGATGTATTCTTTCCATTTCTTTAATACATCATTAATATTTTCTACAAAAAAGCTATCATCAAGTATTTCTTTAGTGATTTTGATTTTATTTTTTTTAATGGTTTTTCATAACTTCTATTTCCAGTTCAATCATCTTGTGATCCGAGGTCCTTGTTTAGCCCATTTTGCTGATATTGATAATTTTCCCCATATTTTTAGAAATATACATGCGATCCAGACGCTCCCATACCGCAAGTAAACCCTGGGGAGTCAGGGTGGATGGTGCGATAGTCTATACTAATATTATAAAGAGGTAATGTTTGTAAGTTTGTTTGCAGCAGGTAATCTCCGAAACTACTCATCCGATTTCAAAAATTCTTTCACCAATATTTAGAATGAAACTCCAGGTGGACATAGGCCGGTTATTATTCCGTTAAACATTCATATAAATTAAAAGATATAATCTAGGTTAAGGCTTTTATGTCCAACAGATGGCGCTACGAGTACGACGCCCTAAGTTTGCTTTTCTGTGAGGCATTATGCTTTTCTGTGAAAATGAACTAAAGCAGATCATCTTCTATCTATCTATATAAATAAAAATGTAATGTTCGTTTGTTCCTACCGACTTCTTTGAAATTTTGACACGACGCTGCATTCGAATACACACGTGTTTTTATATAATATACATGTCGAAATTCCCCCAGGGGAGATGGTTAGGATTAAGGCTTACGGTAAAGAACTCTGCTTCTATTTATACTATTTTAGATGCGGTTTTTTGCGTTTTTGATTGCGTTTTAATAGGGTACGTCAACAAAATGTACACTAAAGAATTTTTCGAAAAATTTCCCCTCCCCACGGGGGAAGTGTTATACATTTATAATAGATACATTTGAGCCACAACAACGCGTGGCGGGGTCTGCTAGTTATCAATAAGACTATAGTCATCCAGGACTGCTTAAAACTATTCGCGATCCATCGGAGCGCAATGACCCATTTTTATCTATGGGGTTTAACACGCAATTAAAGTTCCCACCCCAGATTATGTCTCTACTGCTTTTTTAAAGATCTTGCTAAATTTTTAATAACACTTTTCGCTTTGACAGAAGGAGGTGCATAGATATTAATTATTCTAACAAGTCTTTTACCTATCTGAATATCTATAGCAAGTGTTCGCCCTTCAGAGTCTGTCTTGAAGTCGTCCACTTTGATTCTTTTGTTGACCATGGTGATGACTCCTGTACTCCTCCTTGTCGCGAAGGAGATAGTGCACAAATAGTTTCCTTAGGTTCCTTAGGTCGTAGAAGTCCCACGTGTTGGTGTCTTCCATATTAACTTTATTAGTCATAAGCAGATTCAGAATGTAAAACTGTTTTGTCTCACGCTGATTGTCTCCTTTTACTTTTCCTTGGTTTCTTCTGTGCTGACTTATTTATCGCCTTCCTTGCTTCCTCAATTACTTCTACCTCTGTGAGATTGGCATCCATGCTTATGGATAACAGTTTTTCTCTAAATCTAGTCATGTCCTTCTCTTCCCCACTTCATTCGCTGGTCTATTTCTCATTTTGGCCCTTTCTTCATTCGTTTCTGTTATTTCCTGTACTTCTGCTTCCTGTACTTCCACTGTGGCTTGTTGTTCTTCTAGCCCTAATAACTCTCTTAGCTTTTCCACCATCTCTATTGTCTGTTCTATCCCCAGCCTTGACCCTGAGGGTTTTACATTTTCTTGTTCATTGTCTATTTCTATCTCTTTTTGTGTAACCTGTTCTACTTCCTGTATTATATTTTCATTTTTTTCTCGACTTACTTCTTTGTTTTTTAGTCTTTTAAGACTTTTCCCCCTTCTTTTTTCATTACTCTTACTTCTGGAGCCTTTTTTTGCATATTTCTGAACATATGAGTACTGGGCACTTCTCGTTTTTCTTATGTTGCAGGTTGCAGTTGTAGCAATTTGGACAGTCTCTAACTAGATGATGCGGGCTTTTACATCTGTGGCAAAGCTTAATGCTACAATCTTTGATTTCATGATTTATGCTTCTACAGTATAAATCATGAAATCAAAGATTGTAGCATCGTAATCGCTTTTTCATTTCCACATAAACTAACTCTATTTTACTCCCCAACAGCTCAATGTAGTTAGGATGTAGTTTTCTTGTTTTTAGTATCACTCTATAGGTTCCTGTTTTAATTTTTACATTGTGACACGTTACACTATTAACTAATACTTTGATAATCTTTCCATAAGATGTTAGAGCTTTTTCTAAAATCTCATTGTCAGCTTCACTAGGTACATATTTTACTGTTACAATTATTTTAATTTCTTCTAGACTCTCGCACACATACTCATCTCCTCCCACTTTTATTGAGTGGCCGATTAGATTTTCTTTGTCCTTGACAGTTATTCGCCATACCTCAACTATATTTCTAGGCTTAAAACATACCTGTTCTATATTCTCAGGGGTTCTTAAAATGTCAGCACAAGCTTTCACAATATCAGCAATTTGTAACCTTTTCTTTGCTACTATTCTAATTGATCTGATTGTCGTATACCTCTTCATTCTTTCTTCCTCCCATGAGATAGCTTGTTTCTCTTCCTCACTTAGCGCAAGTGCAGATACATGGCGGTGTCTTTATTGAATTTCTTAAAAATAAAACAGTTGAAGTGTGGGCTTTTTAGTATTTCTCAACTGATATATTCTGAAGCGATTCCCACAGTAGTTTTCAAGTTTATAACCTTTTTTTTTCAGCCAATACCTTTTCACCACCTGCAGTAAATTTTCTCGCAGAGTGAGAGTGCTGTACTCTCGCGATTGTTATGAGTAACAATTGCGATTTAATAAACTAACTATCTAGAATATTTAATCTTTACCACAATGCTATATATTATATCTTTTTCTCCTGGTTTCAATGACAGGACCAATCCCAATACTCAAAAATTAAATATTATTTGTTATTATTAATTCCCAATATAATCTTATTTAAAATTTTTTTATTTGTTAATTAGATATAAATTAATTAATAGACTATGCATAAATATTATTTATTTGTTTTACAGATATTAATTATGAACGAAGTACCCAATAAACAACGAAACGAATTTTCAGGATATTTTAATTTTAACATATTTCAAGATTCTATTTTTATTATTTACATTTTTTCAAATTTTTTAACTTTTCTGGGAATTGAAACGGTATCGATCTACACAGTTGAAAAAATTACACATAAAAACATAGCAACTAAAAGAGAAGCAAGCTATCTTATATCTGTCATTGGAATATTTAACACGTTAGGAAGGATAATTTTTGGATATATTTCAGACAAATGCGGACAGAACCGACTTTGGTTATACATTGGATCATTAGCTGTTTGTGGTTTTTGTATAAGTCTTAGCACCTTTTTCTTTAATTACATTCAAATGATTATCTTTTCAGCAATTTTTGGTTTATTTTATGGTAAGTTTGCAAAATTATGTTCTAAATTTTTGTTTCAAAATAAAATTAATTTGCAACTACAATATAGGGGCCTATATTTCGTTGTTATCCATTATTCTTGTTGACCTTCTTGGATTAGAAAAATTAACAGACTCTTTTGGATTTGTCCTTTTCTTTCAAGGAATAGCGTCATTTTTTGGTATACCAATAACAGGTATAAATATTTTATAAAAGTAATATTATATTAATATAATGGCAAATTTAGAATGAAATAAATATTATCTATATGTTCATTATAAAAATATAATTTAATTATTTGCAATTTAATCATACATTAAATTAATTATATAACAAACCAGTAACGAGTTACTCAACCATCCCAGCGACATTTAAAATTTTGGTAGCGCCATCTGTTATCATATTTTATTTAAAAACTTTTTATATTTTTAACTATTATAAAATGACAAAAATCTTAATTTTGAAGGTAGAGGAAAAACATTGTAAATGCTAATAACGAGTAAAATCGTCATTAAGTTCGACCCTACTTGAGATACACACAATCCTCATTATCTCACAACTCCCTCGACCTTTAACCACCAAAATATAGTAGTATCAATCCCCTAATAAACAAACCCTGCAAAATTTCAAAAATTTTCGACAAAAAGCACAGGAGTTATTAAGCTTAAATTAATTAAATTGGTTTAATTAAAATTATTCTCGAAGTTTTTTGCATTTCTCGACGTTTAAGGTATCATAAGTCAAAAAATGTAACAATCTTGGGGACCATTTTTTGACCGATTGCCATACTTCCCCTCTGTTATATATAACAGCCGGAAAAGTAAAAATTGTTGCTGAACATGCTAGTATATAAAATTTAAAGTATTAAATAGTCGAAAGGCCAATCTTCAACCGCTCGAAACATTCCGAACGTTTCAAGATTTAAAATAGAATTGAATGTATAACATACTGTATAAAGCACTAATTGTTGTTTATTAAAATGAATTTGGCTACCCTTTACCAATGAAAGCATGGCTCTGAAAAGAGCCGTTTGATTACTAGATTACAGTAATCTAGCAATTCCATTTTCTGTTCTCGGTCACATTTGTGAAGATTACCGTTCTACAGACTCCCTATTTTCTTTCTTTCGCGACTACCCCTTCTTCGAGAACTTCTTCCGCTTCGTCCCTTTCTCCTCATAGAACTTCCTCTTTCTTTACTCCCTCTCATCCTCTTTGATTTTGATCGTCTTCTTCCAACCTTTCTTGCCTTCAATCTCTTCCCAGATGTTCCGTGTTTTCCAGTTCTCTTCCTTCCTATACGTTTTCTTAAAATATCGTTTCTTATTTTTCTGCTCCGAAGTAGTTTTCGATCCACGGGAGTCAGTCTCTTCACTCGAGAGGAATCTTCCTCTAACATGGAGGGAGTGAGATGGCATTTTCTCTTTTCCGTTTCCCGACGATCGTTCATGATGATCTTTTTCTTTCGAACAAAAGCAGAATGATGGAATTCGATGTTTCGAATAATGTTTAAAGAAACGATTCTGTTCTATGTCAATCAGATATTTAAATTCAAATTTAAACATGATTTTATTTTTCTTCTTTGAAACAATTTGAAACAAGAGAGTTGTAATTTCATTGGCGTTATTTAAAATGTTTATGGCAGCAATTTTTAAAAAAATATATAATCTCTTAATTTAGTTAACGACAATGTGTAATATTCTTACATCTGATCGATAACAAATGCTTTTGTTCAGGCCCGCCGTAAGCGGCGTGCAAGGCGTGCACCGCCGCGGGCGGCACGTCCAGGGGGTGGCAATTACAATATCTTTTTACTAATGACTTAATTTCAACATTTCCGAACACAGCAATAACACTAAGAATATTACTTACATTGTCGGTTTCAGTTGCATTTGGTGAAAGGTCCTTTTCAAAGTTAAAAATTATAAAAAGAAAAAAAAAAGCTATGCACCAGCAAAGACTAAGTAATTTAGCTATAGTTTCAATTGAACGTGAAATCTTAGACAGCTTGGATACAAGAAAATTGATAGCAGATTTCACAAACATAAAGGCAAGAACAGTTAAATTTCTGTAGATAAATATTTATATGGTTTTACACCTAAGTAAACAAAAATAATTTAGTAATAAATAGTTTTTTTTTGTAAAGTATTTCTTTTCTTTTTTTACACCCTTATGAGACAAAACTAAAGAGCCTTTCTGGCAAGCTCAGCATAGGTAGTCGTAGTTAAACAGGGGGCGGCATAATCGGTATAGCACACGGGCGTTCAAACAGCTAGCGGCGCTTCTGCTTTTGTCCTACAGCCGTTATGTAACATTGTCACATTTTGTCCTACAGCCGTTCTGTAACATTGTCACAACAACTTTAATTGATTTCAATTGGTGACTGGTCTGTTTGTGCCATAAGATATAGAGTCAAAATATCGGGAAAAAATCAAATGTGATGAATTTGTCAATATTTTATAAATATACATCCATTAGTTTAATAAAAACTAGAAAATAAAAAGAATTTTATTTATTATTTAGTTTTAAAATAAAAAGCATGAAAAAGCATTTCAAAATGAATAAAAATCAGAATGAAACATCAAAATTGCTTGCAGCTTAAGAATAAAAAAAATTAATTTGGATTTTTATTATAATTCTAATTTAATTTCAAGTATTGTTTTAAAACATTTTAAAATGTTTTAAGTAAGTTCTAAATTTATCTACAGTTTTAAATTGAACTATTTAATAAGACAGTGTATACAAAAATTAAATACTTAATTAGTTAGTAGAAGTAATACTTGTCAACTGATAATAATTATCAATAATTTAGAAGCATGCTGATGTAACGCGTTACTGTCATAGCCTTAAAGCAGGGGTGGCCAACAGTTTTTGCCCCCGAGCCAAATTGGAAAGAAAACTTTTTCCACGGGCCGAACCAGAGGCTGCCCTAGGAAGGTTTTGAGGTGGTGCGATATCTCATTGTGGTGTCACCCCGTAGAGACTAAATTGTAGATAGAGATTACAGATACATTTTTCACATTATCGTGCTTTATCAACATTCTACGCTGTACTTACGAGATTTGTAATGGACGGTTAACTCTAAACGCACAGTGAGTTGTTGACCGTTTTTTTTAGGCGTCAGATTTTTTCATCGAGTTATTCGGACTTGAGTAGCTAATATTGAGAGATTGATCGCGGACCATATAAATTCATTCGACGGGCCGTATGTTGGCCATGCCTGCATTAAAGTGTCAGACCTTGGAAAAGTAGTTTTGATTTTGGTTTTAGTATAGTCCAGAAGTAAAACGTGGTAACTGACTTTGAGAAACGTGACAGCAGTGCCGGCCCGAGGGAAGTTTTAGGATGGAGCGAGATCCTATTATGGTGCCCGGGGTGGAACCCGCCCATGCACACGACCCACGCGCGTCTCAACAGATAAAGCCATTCACATACTGGCCACACACTTGCAATTAAAATATCGAAAAGTGAAAAAAATATTTTTTCCTTTAATTTTCTTTACCACTGAGGTGCCCCTAGAGTTAGCGCCTGGAGCGGCTGCTCCGTTCGCCTACGGTAGAGCCGGCTCTGCGTGACAGAATAGCAAATGGGACATAAGTTACTCATTTTGTGCCACTGATAACGAAAATAGAATAATCAAATGCTAAGCATAATGATTCATCTTAAAAAATGACAGAATATTATATCACATTCGGGACGATAAGCATTGGAAATTAATTGCATTAGTAAAATATAGTATATTGGTTAGAAAATTGTTTGGTTATTGTATATAAATAATATTGAAGATTATTTAGTGTAATTAACTATAATTCAAGTTAAACAACATTTTTAAATAATATATAATTAGTGAAGTAAAGATATTAAAAAAATCTAGTTAGTAAACAGGATAAAAAAAAACATTTTATGATAAAATATTTACAGTACATAATATCTCTGTTCCAGAACAATGACATGAATGCTGAATTAATAACTTTTCAGTAAATGCAAATGAAAAGTTTTCAAAATTGAAGGATTTATTTTCATAACGCGCTGAATCTAATGTTATCACTGCATTAATCTGCTATTTAATTTTCAAAACAAACGAATATTAAAGTGTTCTGTTTTGACTTAAAGTCCTTGTTACATGTTTTACATTTGTTTATAATCTTTATATTGCTTTTTTCTAAGGGCTTTGGCAGCATTTTAACACATAGTCGTAGTAACACATAGTAACATATCTAAATTAAACAGTCCACCCGGACTCTTTTAACATGCCTGGCACCTTAACGCATGACACCAACTGGGTGGCCTAAATTGAAAAAAAAAGTTGAGTTAAAAAAAACGGTCCTGTTAGTACTCATGTGTCAGAAAGAATAAAAAAAAATAACAATTTAGAAGCATTTTCAATGAGAAAAATTAAAATTCTTAATTTAAATTTCTACTTCAAAGCTTTCGTTTAAATCAGGGGTCGCCAAAGTGGTCGATATGGACCCCCAGAGGTCGATGCAACATCATTGGGGGTCGATGCGGCTAGGGGGTCGATCAGGGGGTCGATGCGGCTAAGGGGTCACAACCCCTTTTTTTTTCTTTGCTTAGACAGAGACCACAACCCACAACGTTTTTTTTTTTTTTTCGCTCATACATATACACTTTTAATAAAACTTTACGGTGGGGGTGAATGTGAGGCTTTGGAAAGTGATTGTGGGTCGACGGTTATAAAAGTTTGGCGACCCCTGGTTTAAATTAATTTTCAGTTGGCATAAAAGTAAGATAGGATTCCTATTTTTATACTTTTTTAATTGTTTTCTTAAACTTTTTTTTTTCACTTTAAGAAATTAATTTCATTTTAAAATAATTATATTTTAATTTAATTTCAGGATGGTTATATGATCAAACTGGATCTTTCGAACCTGGGTTTTTATTTTCTGGAATCTCCGTTTTATTAAGTAGTTTTGTCATGTTTGCAATACCAATTTTTCAAAAAAGAAATATCTTCGATCTACCCTAATTTGAATGCAAAGAAATATGAATTTAATTTCTATATCATGTTAACTTTACATATATTTATTCATTATGATAAATAAAACTTTTGATTTTTATTCAATAATCAAACATTAAAGTTATAACATAATCTGGTCTTTTAAATTTATGTTAATATATAAAAATTCAACTTTTTTAAAACTCTCTCCGACCTGTTTGTACTCTTTTCAGCAAGCTCATTAAGGGTTCGACCAGGCCTACAATAGGGCAGCCAGGTGATGAGGGACAGGGCTCGACAAAATCCGGACGTCCTTTTACAGACTTCCGGATTCAAAGCCGGGTCCGCCAGAACGATAGGCTGTTATTTTGACCGCTCGGCCATGCGACCGTCTGTAAAAACTAAAACTGAAGAATAAAAGAAATATTCAGAAATATTTAATTTAAAAAATATTTAACTGATAAATGTCATTCATTATCATATACGTATTTCATGCAGTAATGTGCAAAATAGTTTATCATCGTTTATCTACAGATTATCTTGAAAATTGCGAAGAAAACAATTTAATATGATAAGATATAAAATTTTCTCCGAATAAATTCAAAATTTTATTTTAATATTATACGTTTTTATAAGATGATTGCATATGATGTATGTTCACACACACACACACACACACACACACACACACACACACAATATATATATATATATATACACACGCACATATACATACACATCAAACTTTCCACGCTGTGGGGCATAAAAACAGCCGTTATTTTTCATGTCATCATGGGTTATCCAAGCTTACTATGAGATGCTGCTTTGTTTGTTTGTTTATTAAGTTATGGCAACGCAACACTTGGGCTATCTGCCTAGAAGGAATGCCTTCAGGAGGTCTTTTTAAGGGTAACTGGCCCCTATTAAGGGTAACTGGCCTTCTTAAGGGTAACTGGCCCTCCACAAACGTGGAGAAAACCCGAAAAACTTCACCTGGCTAGCTCGTCATGCGCGAACCACGACCGAACTCCCAGTATTCAGGGAACGGAATCGCTTGGCCACTGGTGGGCCCGTGAGATGCCTGGAGCCACCTGAGGACCAGGACCCGAGACTAACCAACCATAAAAAGTTCTTGAGGATCTATATCTCGGCTGGCTCACAAACTGCCGCTTTGTGAGATCCAATATCGAGTCTTTATTAAAACTCTTTCCGCCCTGCGAACATTAGTTGGTCGCGGTTTAGCGCCTCGCCAACGGATTGGTCACGTTAAATTTTCCGTACTGTTTTTATGTATCCCTTCGAGTCTTCTGGAGAAGCATCGCCTAAAAGTTGCGTTGCTTTATTCCATCAATCCAATCCCATTCCTAAAAGTCGAATGCTCTACAAAAACATTCGGAATCGAATAAGCAACTCTTACAAGTTAATGCAATAGAAAATTTGCACGTTCGATTTCTTTTCAGGATGTGTGTGCAAAAAATAAAATAAAAAATAAAAAAGAAAAAAGTTATTCCGAATTTTTGGTTTACACGACTACTAACTACAGCCGAGCTGCAAAGGTGCAACCTACTGCTCTGGAGATCCGGGATCAAATCTAGACCGGTCGAAAAACGCCAGAAATTTTCCGTTGGCTATGTTGAGCCCATTCAACTGCCCCGTTGTGCGTCTGTCTGAATCCATAATGGGATTTCTAACAAGGCCCTCTACGTGTCCACAGGACGGAAAGACTTCAAAAAAAAAAAAAAAAAATTATTGAAAATAAAAATTGATCGAATTTTTATTTTGAATTATTGTTGGTTTATCCTCCTTGTTTTCCATTATTTATTTATATGAAATACACTAAAGTATATGAATGCTTTCGGTTATATACGAGTTACAGTTTTAGCTAAATTGAGATCTTCATTTTTAATTTTTAATCTCAATTTTAAATATTAAATATTCAAATCAAACAGGAAGACGCGCATATATTACATTTTCAAAATATAATTTCAAAGTTTGCATTAATAATTATTATTAATGCAAACTTTGATCGAACGATTAATCGAACTTTGATCGAACTAAAGATCGAAAACGATCAGTAGTTGTAATACTTTTAAATTACAATTTACTAAGATAATTTTTGCTTTTTCTCATTCCAATTATTAAGGGGTAATATAAAAAATAAACCATATTTTTTTAAAACTAATAATCATAAAAGTCGGCGAAAATTTATTCAAATCGATACCATCTTGCGGTTGTTTGTTGTACTAAAGTAAAATAGCGATGGCTCAAGAACGCCGCTCAAGGTAAGAAACTAAACAAAATTATTTAATAAATCATCGATATAAAATAAATTTTGAATAACCGATTAAAATGTCTTACGTGAAAACTTTTCTCATTTATACCGTTTTCGTTAAAATGTAAATGTATTTAAGGACGGGCACTTTGCAGTTTTTATATTGAAGCGGGAGTAAACGCCCCTTTTATTCCATTACAATTATATTCAACGTATTATCAAAAGTGACTTTTCGTATAATAATAATTATTATTATAAATAAATAATTATCAGAAAAATAAATTTTGAAATAATACTTAAAATTCTTTTTATTACTGAAATTTACTTGTCAGATCTTTATGATGATAAATTTAACAATCTGGATCGTTTAAATTAAATGAAATTTTATTAATGAAAATTAATAGGCATTTACGCGGATTTTACAGTTGATTAAATCGTGTTATTATTATTATTACTAATAAAAAGGAATTTGTGTGACAAATGCCTGTCTATTTTTGTTGATGCGGGAAGTACCGTATTTAATTAATATACTTCCTGTACACATGTAAACTTTCGTCAATTGATTTATTTGTTAACGTATTGGTATAAGGAAAGAATTAAAATATACTATTAAAGGTGCTTGCATGTTAATTTCATAAATAAATATGGTTTTTGAAAATAATGCTTTAATTAAATGTTCTTAAAAGAAGTTTGTTTATTATTGAGAGAAAATATTTACATAAATATTAAATTATTGTGTTATTGAGAAGCAGAATAATTTCTTAAATTAAATATTTAAGTTCGTATTAATTTTTTAATTTAAAAAATATTATGGNGGTTTTTTGCGTTTTTGATTGCGTTTTAATAGGGTACGTCAACAAAATGTACACTAAAGAATTTTTCGAAAAATTTCCCCTCCCCACGGGGGAAGTGTTATACATTTATAATAGATACATTTGAGCCACAACAACGCGTGGCGGGGTCTGCTAGTTATCAATAAGACTATAGTCATCCAGGACTGCTTAAAACTATTCGCGATCCATCGGAGCGCAATGACCCATTTTTATCTATGGGGTTTAACACGCAATTAAAGTTCCCACCCCAGATTATGTCTCTACTGCTTTTTTAAAGATCTTGCTAAATTTTTAATAACACTTTTCGCTTTGACAGAAGGAGGTGCATAGATATTAATTATTCTAACAAGTCTTTTACCTATCTGAATATCTATAGCAAGTGTTCGCCCTTCAGAGTCTGTCTTGAAGTCGTCCACTTTGATTCTTTTGTTGACCATGGTGATGACTCCTGTACTCCTCCTTGTCGCGAAGGAGATAGTGCACAAATAGTTTCCTTAGGTTCCTTAGGTCGTAGAAGTCCCACGTGTTGGTGTCTTCCATATTAACTTTATTAGTCATAAGCAGATTCAGAATGTAAAACTGTTTTGTCTCACGCTGATTGTCTCCTTTTACTTTTCCTTGGTTTCTTCTGTGCTGACTTATTTATCGCCTTCCTTGCTTCCTCAATTACTTCTACCTCTGTGAGATTGGCATCCATGCTTATGGATAACAGTTTTTCTCTAAATCTAGTCATGTCCTTCTCTTCCCCACTTCATTCGCTGGTCTATTTCTCATTTTGGCCCTTTCTTCATTCGTTTCTGTTATTTCCTGTACTTCTGCTTCCTGTACTTCCACTGTGGCTTGTTGTTCTTCTAGCCCTAATAACTCTCTTAGCTTTTCCACCATCTCTATTGTCTGTTCTATCCCCAGCCTTGACCCTGAGGGTTTTACATTTTCTTGTTCATTGTCTATTTCTATCTCTTTTTGTGTAACCTGTTCTACTTCCTGTATTATATTTTCATTTTTTTCTCGACTTACTTCTTTGTTTTTTAGTCTTTTAAGACTTTTCCCCCTTCTTTTTTCATTACTCTTACTTCTGGAGCCTTTTTTTGCATATTTCTGAACATATGAGTACTGGGCACTTCTCGTTTTTCTTATGTTGCAGGTTGCAGTTGTAGCAATTTGGACAGTCCCTAACTAGATGATGCGGGCTTTTACATCTGTGGCAAAGCTTAATGCTACAATCTTTGATTTCATGATTTATGCTTCTACAGTATAAATCATGAAATCAAAGATTGTAGCATCGTAATCGCTTTTTCATTTCCACATAAACTAACTCTATTTTACTCCCCAACAGCTCAATGTAGTTAGGATGTAGTTTTCTTGTTTTTAGTATCACTCTATAGGTTCCTGTTTTAATTTTTACATTGTGACACGTTACACTATTAACTAATACTTTGATAATCTTTCCATAAGATGTTAGAGCTTTTTCTAAAATCTCATTGTCAGCTTCACTAGGTACATATTTTACTGTTACAATTATTTTAATTTCTTCTAGACTCTCGCACACATACTCATCTCCTCCCACTTTTATTGAGTGGCCGATTAGATTTTCTTTGTCCTTGACAGTTATTCGCCATACCTCAACTATATTTCTAGGCTTAAAACATACCTGTTCTATATTCTCAGGAGTTCTTAAAATGTCAGCACAAGCTTTCACAATATCAGCAATTTGTAACCTTTTCTTTGCTACTATTCTAATTGATCTGATTGTCGTATACCTCTTCATTCTTTCTTCCTCCCATGAGATAGCTTGTTTCTCTTCCTCACTCAGCACAAGTGCAGATACATGGCGGTGTCTTTATTGAATTTCTTAAAAATAAAACAGTTGAAGTGTGGGCTTTTTAGTATTTCTCAACTGATATATTCTGAAGCGATTCCCACAGTAGTTTTCAAGTTTATAACCTTTTTTTTCAGCGAAATTTTACGAAAACCAATACCTTTTCACCACCTGCAGTAAATTTTCTCGCAGAGTGAGAGTGCTGTACTCTCGCGATTGTTATGAGTAACAATTGCGATTTAATAAACTAACTATCTAGAATATTTAACCTTTACCACAATGCTATACATTATATCTTTTTCTCCTGGTTTCAATGACAGGACCAATCCCAATACTCAAAAATTAAATATTATTTGTTATTATTAATTCCCAATATAATCTTATTTAAAATTTTTTTATTTGTTAATTAGATATAAATTAATTAATAGACTATGCATAAATATTATTTATTTGTTTTACAGATATTAATTATGAACGAAGTACCCAATAAACAACGAAACGAATTTTCAGGATATTTTAATTTTAACATATTTCAAGATTCTATTTTTATTATTTACATTTTTTCAAATTTTTTAACTTTTCTGGGAATTGAAACGGTATCGATCTACACAGTTGAAAAAATTACACATAAAAACATAGCAACTAAAAGAGAAGCAAGCTATCTTATATCTGTCATTGGAATATTTAACACGTTAGGAAGGATAATTTTTGGATATATTTCAGACAAATGCGGACAGAACCGACTTTGGTTATACATTGGATCATTAGCTGTTTGTGGTTTTTCTATAAGTCTTAGCACCTTTTTCTTTAATTACATTCAAATGATTATCTTTTCAGCAATTTTTGGTTTATTTTATGGTAAGTTTGCAAAATTATGTTCTAAATTTTTGTTTCAAAATAAAATTAATTTGCAACTACAATATAGGGGCCTATATTTCGTTGTTATCCATTATTCTTGTTGACCTTCTTGGATTAGAAAAATTAACAGACTCTTTTGGATTTGTCCTTTTCTTTCAAGGAATAGCGTCATTTTTTGGTATACCAATAACAGGTATAAATATTTTATAAAAGTAATATTTTTTAAAAAATATTATGGTACCCTCTTGCTTATCCGGACTCTCGATTATTTGGCGTATTCCATTATTTCTTTATTGTGATTTTTACATATGTGCTTGCCGACCTTTAGAATGAGGAATAGCTGGGACGTCAGTAGAGAAATGCCAATGGCATAAAAAGCTAAAAAATTCTTTATTAACATTGATGTTGCAAATGCTTATATTAAAATTAAATTTTGTTTATTAAAGGTATTTATCTCTGCATATGATATGTAATGCTATTGCTATAGATACTGTCGAGAGTATGGGGTAATAGCTTCGTACTCTTTAACGTCACAATTTAAAAACGGTCAAATATTTTGTGAGACGGTCGTAAATCCACACCCGGATTTATGTCTTCTGTTTTGATGTGTATGAATCGTGATATTGCATGATGAGTGCCTTTTGTTATGCCTTTGTGCAATGTTTTGCTTTGTTAGTAATTTCAGTGTACTTGTGACAGTTGCTATTGGTCAGTTTATTGACTTTCACCTCAATTAAGGACAGTGATTTTTCTGATTGTGATTTATTTCCTATCTCTGTCTTGCTTTTTTTTTTTATCATATTGAATATATTTTCTTTTTGCTACACAGCAATGCCCCTGCAATGGCTGTGTGGCAAAACTGTCAGCCTTACTATTTTACAAGTGATAAATCTTTGTAAAATCCCACAAATCTCAAAGAACCATCTGGTCCCTTTTCATGAAAAAATTCATATCACCTAAAAATATACAGAATATGTTGAATCAGATGGTTTTTTTCATTTTAGGCAGAGAAGTCATAGCACTGCTCAATAATTTGGTGTAATTGTAAAAGTAACTTGTTTCCTTCTGCTGATGAGTTGGCCATGATTGATTTAACTACCAGACTTGAACATACAATTTATCATATCTGCCATTTAAAATTATCATATTTGAGCTAAGATTCTCATACCTGTACCAAAATACATATATAAAAATACCACCCCTGGTTCTTTTCCAATTGAACGAATCTGGGACCATCTTTGTGGTTGCTTCAGTCAGTCATTTGTAATAAAATACGTTCAATATCTTTAGCGTGTATATATATTGATATTAGGCTCATTAAATAAAGTGTTTGTGATAATATCAAATTATTTAAAAACACTGACAACGGAAAAGCAGCCTGTCCACTGATGGAGCATACAAAATGCTGTTGTTTGGCAACTGTGTACAGGTACATATATACAATAAACTTAAAATTAAATTTAATACAGTAATTATAAATAATTATTTATCATTGTATATAATTTCACAAGAATGAAAACAGTACATATCAAAAAGGATCAGTACTGAAGATCATAGGTCATGTCATTTGTTCTCTTTAGGCAGATTTTAGGTCTGTACATATACAGTAATATAGCACGCTCACTAATCTGTCATCATTTTGTACAAGGTATGCCAGATTAGCAAGAGTCTAGTCAATCTGACCACATCATTTATAATCCAACTGGGAACAAATTTCAGAATCAGTGAAAATTAGGTCTAAAACTGATAGAAGTTTTAGTTATTTTTTAANTGGCGTATTCCATTATTTCTTTATTGTGATTTTTACATATGTGCTTGCCGACCTTTAGAATGAGGAATAGCTGGGACGTCAGTAGAGAAATGCCAATGGCATAAAAAGCTAAAAAATTCTTTATTAACATTGATGTTGCAAATGCTTATATTAAAATTAAATTTTGTTTATTAAAGGTATTTATCTCTGCATATGATATGTAATGCTATTGCTATAGATACTGTCGAGAGTATGGGGTAATAGCTTCGTACTCTTTAACGTCACAATTTAAAAACGGTCAAATATTTTGTGAGACGGTCGTAAATCCACACCCGGATTTATGTCTTCTGTTTTGATGTGTATGAATCGTGATATTGCATGATGAGTGCCTTTTGTTATGCCTTTGTGCAATGTTTTGCTTTGTTAGTAATTTCAGTGTACTTGTGACAGTTGCTATTGGTCAGTTTATTGACTTTCACCTCAATTAAGGACAGTGATTTTTCTGATTGTGATTTATTTCCTATCTCTGTCTTGCTTTTTTTTTTTATCATATTGAATATATTTTCTTTTTGCTACACAGCAATGCCCCTGCAATGGCTGTGTGGCAAAACTGTCAGCCTTACTATTTTACAAGTGATAAATCTTTGTAAAATCCCACAAATCTCAAAGAACCATCTGGTCCCTTTTCATGAAAAAATTCATATCACCTAAAAATATACAGAATATGTTGAATCAGATGGTTTTTTTCATTTTAGGCAGAGAAGTCATAGCACTGCTCAATAATTTGGTGTAATTGTAAAAGTAACTTGTTTCCTTCTGCTGATGAGTTGGCCATGATTGATTTAACTACCAGACTTGAACATACAATTTATCATATCTGCCATTTAAAATTATCATATTTGAGCTAAGATTCTCATACCTGTACCAAAATACATATATAAAAATACCACCCCTGGTTCTTTTCCAATTGAACGAATCTGGGACCATCTTTGTGGTTGCTTCAGTCAGTCATTTGTAATAAAATACGTTCAATATCTTTAGCGTGTATATATATTGATATTAGGCTCATTAAATAAAGTGTTTGTGATAATATCAAATTATTTAAAAACACTGACAACGGAAAAGCAGCCTGTCCACTGATGGAGCATACAAAATGCTGTTGTTTGGCAACTGTGTACAGGTACATATATACAATAAACTTAAAATTAAATTTAATACAGTAATTATAAATAATTATTTATCATTGTATATAATTTCACAAGAATGAAAACAGTACATATCAAAAAGGATCAGTACTGAAGATCATAGGTCATGTCATTTGTTCTCTTTAGGCAGATTTTAGGTCTGTACATATACAGTAATATAGCACGCTCACTAATCTGTCATCATTTTGTACAAGGTATGCCAGATTAGCAAGAGTCTAGTCAATCTGACCACATCATTTATAATCCAACTGGGGACAAATTTCAGAATCAGTGAAAATTAGGTCTAAAACTGATAGAATTTTTAGTTATTTTTTAAAATTTATTTATTTATTGATCTATAAATTGGTGATATTATGTTGACCTTTAAATAAAATTACTCTATTCAAAGATTGATTCTACAATCAAATATTAAAAATGTACAAAACTGGAGACAGTCCCTAGAAATAGAGGATGTCTGGTCATCCAGTCTAGTGTATTAAGAAAAATATTTATATTCTTGCCTAATGTACGTTATATAAAAAATGAGAGAGAATACTTGTCTACTTACTAACTTTAATTAACATGGTTTATATTTTATGATCATATTTATGTGATCATAATTAGCATTAATAGTAGAAATATAGTAATTTAATATTGTTTACTTTAAATTATTTTTAGTTAAAGCTAATGTTATATTGTGTAAATGTAACTAACATAAAAAAAGATAAGCTAATTTAGCTCTAAATTCCAGTATTAATTTCTAAAATCATATGAAATTAATTTTAGTTTGCATAATATAAATGTTAATTATAAATGTGTTAAACAAATATTTACATTACTTGAATTATTTAGGATTGGGACAAAATGTAATGCTACTTTGATTTATTTAACTTTTTAATATATGAAATGTCTTGATGCATAACTATTCCAGAATCTCTTGAAACAAAATGTTTACTTGTTGTATTGGATATTAGAGTGAAGTTTATCAGCAAGAAGTTATATTTTAACTTAAAAGGTTAAAAGTGAATCATAACATATAAAAAAACTACAGTCCATTTTATAAATGAAATTAAAAAAAGAACTTTTCTAAATTATATTAAGAAACTACTTTTTGGATACCAATTTGAGCAAACAGTTCTTCATCTAATGTCTAAGTACTTTTGAGCTAATCAAGCTCATCCTCAGGTGCCTAACTGCAACTGAAGACAAATTTGAATGACGGTAATCTTGAGTCAAAAGTACTTTGTCATTAGAAAATAAACTGTATTTTTCAGGTTGATCTCCAAAAAGTAGTTTCTTAATACAACTTTTAGATTTCATACAAAAGTTGATTTTAAGAATTGTTTTTCTAAATTTTATACTATAGTAAAAATGTTTGTATCCACATTGATCAAACTGCATCTCTTTTAGGATTTGCTGTTGCTCCTGTATACTTACACAATTTTTTCTTAATAAAAACAAAACTTGGTACATAATACTACTTAAAATTTATTAACTTACACTTATAAAAAATATTACATATGTATAACTTGCAACTTAACTACGAAAAGGCAACTGAAAGCCAAGGGTACATTTATATAAACTGAATTTTAAACTGTTAGTGTCCCAACTACAAGCCCACAAACTTTCTACTAGTAGTAATAGAGAAATATCAATAATGTATTTAGATTTTTAAAAAAATGGAACTAATATATAATTAAACTATTTTCTCAAAGTTTTTTTAGATAGCCTTTCTTACATATCTACTGAATGTAAGCATTTTTTAACCTAACATAGTGATATAACTAGAGTATTTTAACTATAAATATAAAATTATAACAGTACTTTATATATATATAACCAGAACAGAACATTAGTATTACTATATTACTAGAACAATATATATACAGTAGAGCGTCGTTTATCCGAAAGTCAGTTATCCGAAAGCATTCCAGTCGGCAAATTTAAATTTTCGCTAGTGCTGTGGCGCTGCAATCTTTGGTTATATCTTGCGCTACTCCAATATTTTTTTTTTGTTGGTGTGTGTGTTTTAGCTGACAGCACTGGCACTTTTGTGTGGTGTTTTTCTGAGGACTGTGTATCATGCTGAATCAAGCATTTTTGATAGTAGATCAACTTCTAAAGTATATATTTTTTTGTTTTTATATTTTTCAATATATTTATTTTGTTTGTACAAAATAAAAAAATAATATTTAACGATACAATAGCCACGATTATTATTTTAAAAAGTTTACATTAGGCTTAACATCGACGAAAATTCAACGCGAAGCGACACGCAACGGAGAAAAATTTCAACATGGGATAGGTTAATATATTTTTTTCGTACATAATCGGTTATCTGAAAAATAAGTTATCCGAACAACCCCAGTCCCCAATTGATTCGGATAAACGACGCTCTACTGTATATATATTGTTCTAGTAATACTAATGTTCACAATACTATTAATAGTAATACAAGAGCTACATCCTCTTGTATTACAGTACTAATATAGTTTCTTGTATTACTATATATATATATATAATAGAGGATGTAGCTCTTGTGCATTTCTGATGAGTGATATTTATGGTTCTTGTCATGTAATTTATCACTGGTATATATTATGCCTGGCCAGCTTAAAATGAAGTGTGTCTATCACAAATTAAAAGTTGTGATCTACCATTATATTTCCCAACTTGTGGTATACAAAGTACTGTACTTTTACAAGATTACATTTGACAGCTGTCAGGTTTTTGTATATTTTAAATCATCAATTTTTTTCTAACTTAAAAGTTTATACATCAGTTGTTCATAATTTACTAAATCAAAGTAGATAAAAGCTACTAGCAGATTTTCAAATTGCAGACTCAAATTTCCATGTCATCTGTCTGTCCATCCTTAATCTTGAGAATGAAGTTAGATGAAAATAAGAAATCAGATAGTGAAAGCTTAAGATCCAAAGACCTCAATTTATTTAAAACAAACTTCTGATCTGGACTGAAAATTAGATGATTTTTTAAAATTAAAATTAGAATATGATTAAAATTTTCAGCCCAGCATCATGACAATGTCACAATAATATACAACTAGTTTGCATTTAATTTATTTGCACACAATATATTATTCACTATGAGTAAGAATAATAAATTTCTGATTATATTTAATTTGAATTTACAACAGATTTTTTAAAATTTAATCTGTTTTTTTTTTCTTTCGACTAACTTCATATCACTAAAATAAGTACTGTACTACTATAAATTAAAATATAATTGAAACTTGATTATGGGGCAATCATTGAAAACTGTTTAGCAACATTTTTAACAATAAGGTACAGTAAAGTACAGACCCCGCTTAACGTGGGGGATGCATTCCTAGACGACAAAATTACTAAATGAAAAAGTGTTAAACGAAGTCATTTTAACATAGAGTAAATAGGGATAGGAGAACATATGACCAAAATAAACAAATTTTACTTTAATTTTAAGTTATTTTTATATTGATATATGTTAAATAACACATAAACATATGCACACAAAAATTGTGGCGTAATAAACACTAGTATTGTGTTTTATTCCAAAGACACATGGCAAATTTTCCATCAAATTCCTTTATTAGTTGAGTCAATATGGTACATTGTTTTGTACTCGTTTCGGGCTTTGCCCCTCTTCAGTCAACTAAAATACAATATATATTTTTTAAATTATTACAGTAGAGAATTTACATAAAACAATGAGTACATAAACGATATATAGACGTACCTTTTGGTTACACTTTGTATAATTTAAAAACATGTAAAATCTGCCTTAATCTTTTGTAAATAAACTAGTATATATTACAAATTAAAAGGTTAAAATTTTCCAGAATCTTCCCTTTTAGGCAGATTTTGATACAAAACAACTGTGAAAATTTTTAGCTGTTTCTGCCCCGTTTTTTACCTTCCATCTCCTTTTTATTTTTTCCTGATGTGCTGGTATCTCTAGTGTTGCCACGTATGATGTTCACCACCTTGTGGTTTAATTTTAACTAAAATCTGTCTTGGAAGAATTATTTCTAGGAGAAATTACTTTTCACAGAAGAAAAAGAATTTTTTCACAGAAAAAATTTTTATTTATAATATATTAAGCCAGTTTTCATTTATTTTAATTAAGACTTAAATTTTTATTTATACTGCCTTTACTTTTCATGTTTTCTATGGTTTCTTTAAACTTCCTGTTGTATGTTAATTTTTCTTTATACAGTATTTCTATGTTATCTTTATCTATATTACAATTGTTTATAGTACAATGTTCATAAAATGCAGAATTTATTCTATTGTATTTTAGGTCTGCTATGTGTTCTTTCAATCTAGTTTTTACTTTTCTTTTTGTTTCTCCTATGTAATGTTTTTTGTTTGCGCAGGTACACGGAATTTTATATACTACACCTTGGTTTTTGGTCGGTATTTGCTGGTTTTTCTTCTGGTTCGAGGTTAACAGTCTGTTTTCCATTTTTTGATATAATGGTGCTAATTTGTAGTTTATTTTTTCTATTTCTGTGCTGATTTATTCATATAGACCTTTAATATATGGAAAGTTAATATATTTTGTTTTAGTTGCTTGTTTATTTTTATTTTTACATAGATTTCTTGGGTCATCTCTATTTTCTAATTCCACATGAATTCCATGTTCTGCCAGTTCTTGAAGGTTGTCATTGATAAGACTCTCATCAGAAACCTACAGTAACTCTTCAATATCCTGCTTGTCTACATCTCCTAGTCCTGCTGTATCAATTAGATTGACTTTGGTCAACTTAACGTCACAGTGGTACTCAACAAGAGCGTACCTCTTGTTGAGAATTCTTGGATACCTTCAGCCATAACTTCTTCCACACTTCATTCGTGCATTTATCAGTCAATTCTTGCCAAGCAAAGATGATATTTCATATGGCATCCATGATGATATATTTTTCCAAAATTGCACCAAACAAACATAGATTTAAAGAAAGTACACCTTTTTCTGATTGTTCATGTTCATAAATAATCATATTATATACAAATCAATAAAATGCTGTGATAACTTAAATCAGTGTAAATTTTGAGATTTTTTTTAGGCTTCGAGCAGACCACTTTACATCGAATCAGCATTAAGTGAGGCAGCGTTAAGCAGGGTCTTACTGTATTTTCACTTTATGGATATTTAGGGAAATATGAACTTGTATTCTTTTTCACAAAATGGAAAACAAATGGAAAATGTTAGGAACTACTGACCTACCATAGTATTTTTATTCTCTTGAAAAAATGCTGAAAAGTATGTTTGTTGCATTATAATGGTGTTTTAGTTTTTTTTTTATAAACACACTTACTAAGGTATTACAAACTAAATAGAAGTATTTATATTTTACCATAAAAACTATTTGCTTTCCTATTCATATTTGAATTGATTTTTGTTTTTTGTTCATTTTGCATGAAACTGAAATTAAATACATACAATTTTCACCAATCTATAATCAGAAGAAAAGATTACTACATATCTTAGTTAAAGAAAAAATTTTTTGTAGAAAATATGGAATTAATGTTTTCATGGAAATTATAAATGTTTTCCATTTTAACAGCTTATATTATCTGTGGTTGACTAAAACTGATGCCACAATTGATTTGGTCAAGCTGAGTATAGGCTATATGTAAGGATTGAATATATCATTGAACAATAAAATTAAATGTACAGGTAACCCTTGTATAACATAGCACTTTTATAGCACGGATTCAATCTAACACGGTTGGAGAATTGGGAACATCCCCATATAACACAATGCTTTTATAGCATGGGTTCACTCTAACACAGTTCAGGAATTGGGTAAAACCCTCGTACAACATGAAATGTAATAAAAGGTGCGTTCTTTTATACCTCTGCATAACTCCGCACAAACATTCTAATTGTTTTCGTGGCTACTTTGAATGCTCTTTCAACAAATAATCCATTTAATGGTTAAATTTTACAATTGGAACCCTTCTTTTGCCTCTAAAAGCTCATTTTAGAATTATAGATTCTTCCATCACGATACTATTGATAGTGCGGGCACCACCATCTTTCTTTCACCGTCGTTCCTAAATGCCTACAAACAGCAGCTCACTCCCATTGCAGAGCGACTGCTATTAACAAATGCACCCAAAAACTGTTACCAGTTGATGATGCTCATGCTGAGATCATCATATAGGATGAATAATCCTCTGGTAAAATATTTACTTAAATAATAAGTATTTTACCTATGAAAAAAATGAATAATAAATCTGATTTAAATTAGGATTTAACAGCATGTTTTTTAATTTTTGGAACCTAACCCCCCTTTTTGCACTAGTTCTTTGTTTCGTATAACACGGATTCACATAACACGGCAATTTTTTGGAACGTAACTCCCGTGTTATACGGGGGTTACCTGTATTAAATTTTTATTTGATCATTAAAATTAAGAATAAATGTAATATTACAAAAAAATTCATAAAATTTTTATAACAGATTTTAAATCTATAAAGTAATATAATTATAGTATTTTTAGAAAAAATACTATAATTATATAGACTCATTTTATATTTGTTTTATCAATAATGATGCAGTTGTTTTTGACTTAAAGTATTGCATTTTTGAAAGTAACTGTGTTACGATTCTATCTCTTAATTTTAGAATGAGCTTTTGATAGCCAGTTAAACAGCATATTAATTGAATATTTTAAATAAAATTAATCTAGGGTAGTAGCTTTCTTGAAGCAAGCATCATAACTGGCTTGCTGTTGTGTATGAAAGAGACACCTGATACCTAAAAATTTATTTAAAGTTTAAATAAATTTTATTTGGTATCAGGGAATCTTACATCTAGAGTTTTGCACCAAATAAAGATGGTGTTGTGAAAACCACATTAAAATCCACTAATCTAGATGTTTTTACAAATTTCATGTATCCTTATGACTTGTGTGTAGAATTTATAAGCAATGGAATTAAGATCTTTGAGTTTTATTTTTTTCTTAAAGAATAAAGTTATTGAGTTCATAGTTCATATATATATATATATNACAACAGAGAATTTTTGGCCAAGAACTCAATGCCACTTGTTTCCCAATTTTCATTCACTGGACTTAGCTCCAACATACTTCTGTGTATGTATATAAACAAAATATAATTTGGTTAATGTTGGTTTAATTGGATTGTATGTGCAACCTCCAGCATTTACTTTCCATCTCATAAAATCAATTTTACTGGTTATAAAGAAAATTCAACAATAATAACTGTAATTGATTGCAAATATTCTTGTGTCTGTCCTCAATGTTATAATGAAATGATGTTAAATGAGGTGTTTAAACAAAACATATTTTAAATGAATTGTATTTTATTTGTCTTCTTGATTTATCAAGAGTTAATTATGTTATTGTTTACAATAGGCCTATATTTTGTAAAATGTGGATAATAATTGAACAAATAGAAAATATACTAGTTTTTTAATTGTTGTTTAAAATTAATTTAGTATAATTTCTATTACAGTATTGATCCATATGGGTTTGAAAGACCAGATGATTTTGATCATTCTACGTATGAAGACTTTATGGCAAGTTATTTAAGTATTCTTGCAAGAAGAGCAAAGAAATGGGAAGATTTATTAGATGCAAAGAAAAATGTAAAAAAAGGATATAAAGGTATTCAGTTCTCATAATAAAAAATTACATAATTTTTCTTTTATGTTATAAAAAAACTAAATGATTATGAAATCATTATGTTGAGCTATTTTAATTTACAAAGAAATTAACAAATTTTCTAATGGCAATAGACAGAATAGTCATTTCATATAATTTCAGTAATAGATGATTTTTTAATATTAATAATTTGAAATAATTTTGAATTTAGTCAATTAAGAAAGAGACTTAAATATACTGAACCATAAAATTTCTGATTTGATTTAAAATATGGGACAGTTAATGAATAGTTATCATCATTGTCCAGTTTGCTCTACCCAGTATGAAGAAACAATACCTATATCTTAATATTTAAGTTCTTACTTCTGTAACAAATAACTCAGTTAATATAAAGATGTGTAATACCTCTAGTCTGTAGAAGCTTGACTTTGAGTTTTATGCTGACCTGATCTTCATAATTTTTATAAATTATTTATTAAATTAAAAACTATTTAACTATGAAGTCATTAAGATATTTATGTATAACTTAAAGATTGCCCAATAAAAATCTTGCAGTTTGGATTTGTTTGTTTGTAATTAATCCAGGCTCTTCATTATTTTCTACATAGAATGATAAAAATTATTTTGAATATTTATTTGAAGTATACAAATAATAGTTTAAATTACAAGACAAGTTTAAAATTTAATTATAAAGAGCAAATATCTTAATTTAAGAAAGCATATCATACTTATTAGATTTCATAACAAAATGGTTCTGCTTGGAATTTAATAAGGAAATTTGAAAGAATGTATTTAAATTATCATTTAAATATAAATTTTTAATTCATAAAGTAACTGCTTCAGTAGATTACTCAATCAACTACATACAACCTTGTACAGCAAATGTGTTTATTAAACAAATGTTTTCTGTCATCTTTATTCACCTTCATCAAGTTTGCTATTCAAAAAATCTAACACTTCACAAAACACAACAGAAAATAGAAGAAAAAAACATTGAAACACTGAACAAGGTTTGAGTACAAAAAATAAAAATTAAAGAAATTTTTCTGTATGTCACTATAGTGTAACAGATTGTAAAATATTTTTATTTTTTATATTTAAACCTTGTTCAATGTTTCAATGTTTTTTGCTCTATTTTCTGTTAGCTTTTGTAGAGTTTGATTTTTGAATAGCAAACCTGATAAAGGTCATTAAAGATGACTGAAAACCTTAGTTTAATAAACATATTTGCTGCTGTACAAGGTTGTATGTAGTTGGTTGAGTATAAATTTTTATTTTATTTATTATACATATAATTGGAAGTGTTTTAAGACAGTAGATTTCCACCCACTATTACAATATACACACCCCTTTCCAACAATATACCTGCAATTTACAATAAAATATAAATGAAACTGATAAAATTATACAATGTTTAAAATTCTTAAAATTATAATTTGCACTTATTTTTACATAATATATTAAATTATTAGGAATTATAAATTACTCATGCTACAATACTAAATAAATAAGTTTTGTAAGAATGCATTGACATATTTTTTTATAATGCAGAAAATCATAATGTAATAGCTGTTCGTGCTCAGCATTACAGCAAAAGTAAAATCTATGGGATATAGATAGGTGGTAATTGGGAGTGTACAGTACATACATGATATATTATGTGTTGTTCTAGGGCAGCAGTCCCCAACCTTTTTCATTAGCATACCCCCCATGGCATTTCCAACTTCCCAACCAGCAATGCATGCGCAAATCTCACACTGCCTGTTTGTAGAAAGTGTTGCCATTTTGAATTTTATTTTGACTCAGTTCTTGGTCCTCTGAGTACCTACAAGTTTTTTTTTTTTGCACGCATGATTTGGGCACCTAATACTCTGTGCCAAGTTACAACTTCTGACATGTACTCTTTCATACCTCTAAGCTGGTAACACAGCAGGCAGTATGATTTTATAAACAAGACAGTCTTGTCAATAAAAAATTAATAAAAATACTGAACAAATAATGAAAAAATTACCGCTTGTAGAGAAAATCTGGAGAAACTAGCTATGTTCTTTTCCTTGCTAACAATAAAAAATACTTTTTATAAACAAAAGAATACTTTTTTCAAACAACACGTGGGGATATTGTTCAGAGATAATAATAATAACAGTATCATATCCCACTATCAAAAGTCCATAGCATAATCACTAATCGCGCATAATGGTATCCCCACTACCATTGACTGACTGGCAACATTTATTGATCTGTTGATCAATAAATGTTGCAATTGTTGCATTGTACACTCGACAGCATAAGTTTTTATTTCTATTTTTGCATTTTGAAATGTATAATAAAGTTTGTGATTATTGCAAGGAACATTTTTTACCTAATAATTTTTTAATACTATTAATTTGTGATACATAATATATTATTTTTTTAGCCATAATAACTAACTTGTACCCCTAAACAACTTATCTGTACCCCTAAACAACTTATCGCATACCCTGGGTTGGGAATCGCTGTTCTAGGGTATATTCTTAATTTGAACCAGCAGTTATGTATTAAACTGTTAAAATACTCAAAACACAAAATATGGTCAAAATATTTTATTCTTTAAGTTCAGGTAAGCCTAATCTGAAGAGCAATGTCAAGATTTTTAGTATATGGCAAATTATTAAATTTATTTAACAGGAAGTAGACTCTGAATTTCTTTATTAACTTTAAGATGCAAAGCTGCAGTCATTGACCTGACCATATGGGCAAACAGTAATCTATAATAGATTGAACATTTGCAAAGAAAATATTTCTTAGAACTATTTTAGAGGAAATTGTTTTGCAGACTTGCTATAATATCCCACAGTGAATTGCAAAGAATTTATATTGTCTATGGGATGTTTAAATGTCAATTTATTATCAAATATCATTTCTAGGTATGCATATTTAAATATCTTAAATCATGAATGTTAATGTTAAATGCAGGAAGATTTGAATTTTTGGATCAATGAGTAACATATTATTATTGTTTTTTGAATATTAATTTTTAAGTTAGTTTTAGAAAATGCTGAGGATAGTATATTAAGATCAAATTGTAAAACAGAAGGATCTGGATTTAATAATTTAATGTCATTTGCATAAGGAATCATTTTTAATTTCATATTATTTAATAGGTTGGTGATGTAAACTTTAAAGTTTTATTTAAAAGTTATATTGTGATAGTTATGTGCCTTATTTTTTTGTTAAACCTGATGTTTTATACCCATTGTGCACTCATAAAATTTTAAAGTTTTATTTTTCTATTGTTAAAAGTGACAGATTCTTATTTGGATAAAATAGTGTAGATAGAAGTGTTGATTACACATCATATAGTTCTTTTGATTAATGGCAATAAAATTATTTTAAACATTTGTCTCTCAGTATTTTTTCCATTGAAGTAGATTTATATTTTTTCTATTATATGAGTTTTATTTATAATGTACAATATTTTGGAATTGTTTATATATTGGTTTATTACAACATATACAAAAAACAACAATGTAAATAAATTACTACAAATATTAACTATACAAATAATTAATTGCTAATTATTTTTTATGAGTAAATTTCTTAAAAATTATATTTTAAAATAATAATAGTTCAACAATAAATTTCAATTTATTTCAGTAAAACGCTATGTGAGAAAGGGAATCCCTCGGAAACACAGAGGAACAGTAAGTATCATTATACATACATGTACTGTACATTCAATAATTTCTAATAAATAACATAAGATTTCTTAACTGCCTCAGCCATCNAGTTCAACAATAAATTTCAATTTATTTCAGTAAAACGCTATGTGAGAAAGGGAATCCCTCGGAAACACAGAGGAACAGTAAGTATCATTATACATACATGTACTGTACATTCAATAATTTCTAATAAATAACATAAGATTTCTTAACTGCCTCAGCCATCAGCCTACCACTCTGGGTCAACTAGATCAAATCTGGGCAGTTGAAAAATCATAGGAATTTTTTAGAGGTGGTTTGTGCAGGACATGTCAGACTCTGTCACTCACCACTCAGCCACTCCATTCCTGGTCAAACTCATAATTAAAAGATTCAGTGTCCACAGAGTGAAAATAATCAAAAAATGAAAAATAAATAAATATAATTTGAATAATCAAGTATGATAATATTTCATTGATATTATCAAGTTCCTGCATGTTCATTATATATAAAATATTACTAATAATCATAGTAATAATAATAATATTTAAATTAACATATTCACTGCTGGAATAAAAACAAATTTTTCTACTAATTACTAATATCAAAAATTTTTCATTTAATCATAGTATATAGTACATTGAAAGTGTCAAAGGAATTTTTGCTTCTGTGCTTTTTTTCCTGTAAAAATATAGCATGATGCTCAATTTGTATCAATTAAAATTTAACATATAGAATACTAATATAAGACAATGCATGAAATATATTCTTTGATGTGTACAGTAAGCAATAAAAATAAATTTAACTTTCTTATAAACAAGAGATAAAATTTACCTAAGCATATATAATGTAATATATATGAGCATCCTCAGCATATTGAGTGAGGTAGTGTAGGATGCCCCAATACATCTTCAGCACTGAACATGTTTATTATTCTTTCTAAATAAATAGAATTATTTAAATGCTATAGCTGAATGATGCTAATACATTTTGTTATAACAACTGAAGGATTTCTATAGAAAATTTGTTTACTTATGAAACTTGATATCTATTCATTGCTATATTGTATTGATATTATGTTACTATATTTTGATGATGTATTTTTAACATCAGTATTCACATCTTTTGCTGTTAACAGTATTACATAACTATTACACTAAACTCTTGTTACTTTAAGTAACATCACACCTGTGCCCTAATTTGGGGTACCTCTTATTAAACAATACATGAATTTGACAAGAGCTTTTCTTGGATAAAGCTAAACTGAATGAAAAAAAAGAAACAAAAAAAAATTGTAACTTTTTAAACTTCTACTTACTTTACTTGGAGATCAAAGTGACTGTGATTATCCTCTAACCCCATTGATAGATAAAGAATATGAATCTTGAACAATCAATGAATTGTTCAAGATTCATTGGATATAATTGTACTTGGTCCTGATCCATTTCCTAAAATGGGAACTCCACTTCATTTTAGACAACTGGGGTCATAATATGGGATACCTTGTAAGTATTAGTTTAATTGCAATAGTTATCTAAAAATCATTTAATATGGTAATTTCCTCTTGTGTTTACAAAAAGGAAATGACCATATAGTAAAGTTTACTTTGAAGCTTTTATGTGGCTTTGACTTTCTATTGCACTATATTTAAAATTTATTATTAAAAACTTAAAAATCATCACATATTTGGACACTTTACCGTTTAAACATACATAGTAGAACTTGGGTTTAGTGGATGAATTGATGGGATAAGGAAACATACCATATTGGTGATCTGCCAAAGGGGATGCCTCCTGGGAGGATTTTTTAAGGGAAACTGAGCCACTATTTAATTATTGGACACATGAAGAAACCTGGAAAACTCCATGCAGCTAGCTTGTTGGTGAGGCATGAATCCACAGCCAACTACCAATGTTCAGTTATTTTATTCACTCAACCACTGGTGGGCATCAGATTTAGTGGACACTAAGGATTAGCAACTGTCCACTTGACTTATACCACAACTTTTAATGGATATTTATTTACATAAACAAGTTTTTTTAATAATTGTTACCAAATTATGTATCAAAGTATGTAATAATAAAAGTAACTAGAAGTACCCAAAGAACCACTGAGATTATAGTTATTTTTACACAATAATTAATTAACATAAGTTAGCACTAGAAATGTTTAGTACTATTTTGTAATGAATTCAATAATTAAAAATAAATGATGATTAATTTAGAGAAGTTTAAAAGATTGACTTGGAGTAGGATTCAAAGCCTCAACTACTATGGATTAAACATGTTGGCATTGCTGATTACACTATCTAAACTTCTCAAACAGGATATTTGCAAATTTTCCAACATATGACTCATTTTATTCATTCTGCCTCTGTTGTTTTCTTTTACAAAATTTTTGAGTCTCTTAATGTCTCTCTTTCATTATGCAAGGTAAAATGTCACCATCAATCTACTCATGTTTGATATGAAGAATGTCAGAGTACTATATAAAAGTGGAACTGTAAAAATACTGACAAGTTTCAAAACATGAAATTTCTGCAAATACAACACAAAGAACACAAAGAATAATGAAATTGAAAGTAAGCATGATGATACTTAATTGATTTTCATAAAACATGAAAAAATTTCTTATTCAAATTTTATAAAGCATGAAAAAATTTCTTATTAAGAATAGGAAATTTTTATGTTGTTCACAGACGTCGGTGTTCACTTAATCAAGATGGAAATATATTAATACTTCTATTGCTATTTTGTCTGCTAACTGCAGGTGTTTCCTAAACCAACATTTTACCGTATATTTAATTATTGTTGCAACTTGCAAATTTGTGTTTAAGCTAATAAGTTTATATTATTGATTCTAAACAATCTACACCTTAATAGCTAGTTAAAAACAATTTTTAAGTAGTTATTAAACTAACAAAATTTAAATAAATAAACTTTAAATTTGAATGTTTTTTTTTTTTGTTCCAAAGCCTGATGATAGCTATATAAGCTTGTATTTAAACTTTGTACCAACTAGTACAAATATTTGTATTAAAACTTTTACTTAGATTAATAAAATGCAGCTTGTTCATTACTGAATACTAGTTAAAGATCACAATTTTAATATTTTTTAAGTTCAACAATAAATTTCAATTTATTTCAGTAAAACGCTATGTGAGAAAGGGAATCCCTCGGAAACACAGAGGAACAGTAAGTATCATTATACATACATGTACTGTACATTCAATAATTTCTAATAAATAACATAAGATTTCTTAACTGCCTCAGCCATCAGCCTACCACTCTGGGTCAACTAGATCAAATCTGGGCAGTTGAAAAATCATAGGAATTTTTTAGAGGTGGTTTGTGCAGGACATGTCAGACTCTGTCACTCACCACTCAGCCACTCCATTCCTGGTCAAACTCATAATTAAAAGATTCAGTGTCCACAGAGTGAAAATAATCAAAAAATGAAAAATAAATAAATATAATTTGAATAATCAAGTATGATAATATTTCATTGATATTATCAAGTTCCTGCATGTTCATTATATATAAAATATTACTAATAATCATAGTAATAATAATAATATTTAAATTAACATATTCACTGCTGGAATAAAAACAAATTTTTCTACTAATTACTAATATCAAAAATTTTTCATTTAATCATAGTATATAGTACATTGAAAGTGTCAAAGGAATTTTTGCTTCTGTGCTTTTTTTCCTGTAAAAATATAGCATGATGCTCAATTTGTATCAATTAAAATTTAACATATAGAATACTAATATAAGACAATGCATGAAATATATTCTTTGATGTGTACAGTAAGCAATAAAAATAAATTTAACTTTCTTATAAACAAGAGATAAAATTTACCTAAGCATATATAATGTAATATATATGAGCATCCTCAGCATATTGAGTGAGGTAGTGTAGGATGCCCCAATACATCTTCAGCACTGAACATGTTTATTATTCTTTCTAAATAAATAGAATTATTTAAATGCTATAGCTGAATGATGCTAATACATTTTGTTATAACAACTGAAGGATTTCTATAGAAAATTTGTTTACTTATGAAACTTGATATCTATTCATTGCTATATTGTATTGATATTATGTTACTATATTTTGATGATGTATTTTTAACATCAGTATTCACATCTTTTGCTGTTAACAGTATTACATAACTATTACACTAAACTCTTGTTACTTTAAGTAACATCACACCTGTGCCCTAATTTGGGGTACCTCTTATTAAACAATACATGAATTTGACAAGAGCTTTTCTTGGATAAAGCTAAACTGAATGAAAAAAAGAAACAAAAAAAAATTGTAACTTTTTAAACTTCTACTTACTTTACTTGGAGATCAAAGTGACTGTGATTATCCTCTAACCCCATTGATAGATAAAGAATATGAATCTTGAACAATCAATGAATTGTTCAAGATTCATTGGATATAATTGTACTTGGTCCTGATCCATTTCCTAAAATGGGAACTCCACTTCATTTTAGACAACTGGGGTCATAATATGGGATACCTTGTAAGTATTAGTTTAATTGCAATAGTTATCTAAAAATCATTTAATATGGTAATTTCCTCTTGTGTTTACAAAAAGGAAATGACCATATAGTAAAGTTTACTTTGAAGCTTTTATGTGGCTTTGACTTTCTATTGCACTATATTTAAAATTTATTATTAAAAACTTAAAAATCATCACATATTTGGACACTTTACCGTTTAAACATACATAGTAGAACTTGGGTTTAGTGGATGAATTGATGGGATAAGGAAACATACCATATTGGTGATCTGCCAAAGGGGATGCCTCCTGGGAGGATTTTTTAAGGGAAACTGAGCCACTATTTAATTATTGGACACATGAAGAAACCTGGAAAACTCCATGCAGCTAGCTTGTTGGTGAGGCATGAATCCACAGCCAACTACCAATGTTCAGTTATTTTATTCACTCAACCACTGGTGGGCATCAGATTTAGTGGACACTAAGGATTAGCAACTGTCCACTTGACTTATACCACAACTTTTAATGGATATTTATTTACATAAACAAGTTTTTTTAATAATTGTTACCAAATTATGTATCAAAGTATGTAATAATAAAAGTAACTAGAAGTACCCAAAGAACCACTGAGATTATAGTTATTTTTACACAATAATTAATTAACATAAGTTAGCACTAGAAATGTTTAGTACTATTTTGTAATGAATTCAATAATTAAAAATAAATGATGATTAATTTAGAGAAGTTTAAAAGATTGACTTGGAGTAGGATTCAAAGCCTCAACTACTATGGATTAAACATGTTGGCATTGCTGATTACACTATCTAAACTTCTCAAACAGGATATTTGCAAATTTTCCAACATATGACTCATTTTATTCATTCTGCCTCTGTTGTTTTCTTTTACAAAATTTTTGAGTCTCTTAATGTCTCTCTTTCATTATGCAAGGTAAAATGTCACCATCAATCTACTCATGTTTGATATGAAGAATGTCAGAGTACTATATAAAAGTGGAACTGTAAAAATACTGACAAGTTTCAAAACATGAAATTTCTGCAAATACAACACAAAGAACACAAAGAATAATGAAATTGAAAGTAAGCATGATGATACTTAATTGATTTTCATAAAACATGAAAAAATTTCTTATTCAAATTTTATAAAGCATGAAAAAATTTCTTATTAAGAATAGGAAATTTTTATGTTGTTCACAGACGTCGGTGTTCACTTAATCAAGATGGAAATATATTAATACTTCTATTGCTATTTTGTCTGCTAACTGCAGGTGTTTCCTAAACCAACATTTTACCGTATATTTAATTATTGTTGCAACTTGCAAATTTGTGTTTAAGCTAATAAGTTTATATTATTGATTCTAAACAATCTACACCTTAATAGCTAGTTAAAAACAATTTTTAAGTAGTTATTAAACTAACAAAATTTAAATAAATAAACTTTAAATTTGAATGTTTTTTTTTTTTGTTCCAAAGCCTGATGATAGCTATATAAGCTTGTATTTAAACTTTGTACCAACTAGTACAAATATTTGTATTAAAACTTTTACTTAGATTAATAAAATGCAGCTTGTTCATTACTGAATACTAGTTAAAGATCACAATTTTAATATTTTTTATTCTGAATTAATTTTAATTTGGTATGGATTATTGCATCTGATTCACAGAAAAGATTTTTAAATAATAAACAATAAATACAAACAAGTCTTAACTAACAGGAAATGTGGCTGTTTTTTCTTTTTGTTATTTAATAATCAGTTAATTCTTAAAGTTTTAAATGTGACTTCAATAAAATACTGTATAACATCTAAATTTAATCATTTAATCTAAAACTTCTTGAAGATCAACACCTTAAAACTGTAAAGATATTGAGAGTAGTTTTGTGAGAATCTGGAGTTGGGAGATTATTTTTTATTTAACAAATTTACTTTAAAATATTACAATTTTGATAGAGAATTTATCTACAAATTAAGTAAAAGGGAACTTCCTTTTGTTTGCCAGATGATGACACTCAATTCCTCCTAAAACGTAATATGACTGACCTTTTTTTATCATTTTATATAAACTCTCTCTCATCAGCATTTAGTAGAGGTTTAGAAGTAGATATCCATGCATTTGATTATTAATTTAATCATTCCTTTATATCATAATTTCCATGTTTCAGTATGTAAGATAGTTATAAGCTCATTTAATAAATAGATATATTCCTAACATATTGTATCTGTCAGTTAATTTAAAACCTAACTCCATTGTCTACCCACAAATCATATATAATGCTTAATTCTTCTCAAATTCCATTCACTTGNAAACAGTGTCATACAGTATGTAATGATCACCCTCTACAATAAAACAATGCCTGCCACAGTAAAATTAAATGAAATTAACACAACAAATTATGATCTAAAATATATTGATTTAATTATATTGATCTAAAACAAATTATTTAATAACTTCACTTATTATACATTGTTGTAATTAGACAGGTGGATCATTATATGCAATATTCAATAGATTTTAGGGAGTTACACTATTCCCTAAAATTTGTTGTTTATAAACAAAACTTACTCTAACACCTTGTAAATGTGCAGCCAAATTTATTAACTTCTAACGTTTTTGGTAATGTTAAATGACCTTTATCAAGAAAAAACTTTCAAATTCGAACACTTAGTATATTTGCATAAACAAATAAGCTTTTCAAACATTTTTGAACGATATTCTATTGAAAATTAGTTGTGCCATCTTTATCAATAGCTAATATTAAAACATGAAGATAAAATAAAAACATAAAAATAAAATAAAATCGGGACCATAAAGAGAAAGTAACTACAAACATTAAAAAGAAATTAAGATGCCTGAAATATAACATATAATATAACAAGTGATGTAAAAAACATTTGAGCTGTCTGTTACTTAAAAATGCATTTTCTGCTGTATCCGTTTCTTCTGTTTATTAGGGTTTATATCAGCTTGAACACCATGCTGCCAACACTTTAGTTGATTCTCGAAAGTTGATGGAGAGACCTTTTGGTTGGCTTTACATATCTGCCATGCTTCCACGTAATGACAGTGCTTAATGTCCCGAACTACTTGTATTAGTCTTGCTTGTTCCCATTCGGCTTTGACTTCTTGGGGGTTGGCTAAAACGTAAGTGGCCAGTGCTGTGCACGGTTGTTCACTTCTTACATTTTTTTGGTGTTCTGCTATCCTATCCTTGATAGATCTTCCAGTGGCTCCGATATACATTAATTTATTTTGTCACTGTTTGTCTATAATGGGGATTTTATAAACTCCAGGAAGTATGTTCCTGTTGGCCTCGTCTTTATCTGATCTTAGTAGTTGGTAAATGGTAGGGTTCCTTTTATATATGATTCTTTTGTTCATGGCTTTTCCGATGCATCTAACGATATTATTCAGCGATGCTCTATATTCCATCGTAGTAAACCCCTTGGTATTATGTACTTTTCTTCTCTTGCAGCATTGGCTGGTAATAGCCTTAATATTGACCTTGTATGTTTTGGCTAGCTTATTTATATATATATAATTCAGCTCTTCTGTTCTGTCCTGGGTATTGTTACAATGTGAATGGGCTCTTGTGATGAGTGCTCGGAATGCTGCTAGTTTATATGCTGGGTGGTTGTGGGAGATCCAGGGAATAAATATTGGGTTGTAGGTGGGTTTTCTGTAGACCTTAGTACAGAAATCTCCTAGGTTGTCAAGTTGTATAGATATGTCCAAGAAATGTATCATCTTATCATTTTCCTGCTCGAGTTCTATCTCTAGGCTGAATCTGTTATCATTTATGTCCTTTATGAAGTACTATATGTTAGGTTTTACTTTCCAGAATATAACTGTCATTGACGTATCGAGCGTATGTTAGCATTTGTGTTTCATATTTCGACAATACTGCATTTTCTAATGTTCTAAGTATCATCTCTCATAATGAACCTGCAAGCAGGCTGCCCATAGCTACACTTTTCTGTTGCGTGTAAGTGACACCTTTGAAGCTAAATATCGATGAAAAAGTAGTAAGGTGCGCTAGCTCTAAAATCTGCTTTCTTTTCTTTTCTGGGGAGTTGATCTTGCAGAACAGGAGGTCCCTAAGATGACAAAAACATGGTTCCAGTTTAAAGAACTTGCAGACTTTAAGTGCCTTGAAGTCCAACACCATCATATATTTAACTTCTTGCAAATTTATATTAGCCATTTTATTTAAAAGCTCAACAGGTTGTTTGATGCTGTATTGATTCTTGTATTGCCAAACGAAGTTGTGTACCCATCTTTCTAGTAATATTGTTGGTGCATTTCCTTTATCGATCACTGGTGTTAAAGCTTTATCATTTTTATGAGTTTTTGCAAATCCAAATAGCCTAAGGGTCAATGGAGATTGGACTATTATATTATTTAGGCTCAGTTCTTTGGCCAATGGTGAGGTTGCGAACTTTTTAATTCTTGCTTGTAGTTTCTCCATGGCATTGGGGTGCGCAGTCATACAGCAGGTATCTTTGATGTATTTTGACAAAAGGTCATTGTATGTGCTTCTCTTCATAATAACTAGATCTTTTGACTTGTCGGCCCTTGTGAGCACTAGATTATTATCTTTCAGCCACTTTTGTGTTTTTCTGATATAAGACCAAAGCGGTTTGTTGTCTCTTTTATGGTATTCATGCTTGATTTTAAGCGCAACCTCCCACCTGAATGTTTCTTCCTTGATCTCACTCAGGCCCTCTAATGCCTGCTCAATATATGTCATGAGTTTGTCGTGCATAACTATAGGTAGTGGGGCGTATTTAGGGCTGTATTTACATGTCTCATTCAGGTAAGTAGGCAGGTTGATGCTGTCCTAGCATATAACCGTAGGTCTGATCAGCATTTTATAGCAAGTTTCTTGGTGCTTTCTGATCCATGTCATTTTGTTCTTATATCTCTTCTTTAATCTTTCTGTCATTTGTGTAGCTAGGCTTACGACTCATGCGTTAGCTTCTTTTAAAATGTGAGGGTCGAGGTCATATAGTTCATTTTCTAGCTCAATTGGCTCTTTCAGCAGGACAAACTTTCTCCTTCTTATAGTGCGGATAGCTTTTCATAAGGAGATGGTTCTAAGTTTAGGGATTAGGAAGGCACATCCATGCGGTAACTGTATCAGCCAAATCAACATTGGGAAGACATTGCAAGTTCTGCATTCTGTCAAAAACTCAAGCATCGTGTTGTTTCCTGCAGATCTTCAGTACTATGGTTCTGCATTTTTTGGCGGGCATTGCCAAATTGCAGTTCATCTGAGACTGCATATTATTCAATAAACAAAACTTACTCTAACACCTTGTAAACATGCTTTAATGTTAGCTATTGATAAAGATGACGCACCTAATTTTCTATAGAATATCATTCAAAAACATTTCAAAAAGCCTATTTGTTTATGCAAATACTAAGTGTTCGAATTTGAAATTTTTTTCTCGATAAAGGTCATTTAACATGACTGAAAACGTTAGAACTTAATAAATTTGGCTGCATGTTTACAAGAGTAAGTTTTGTTTATTGAATAATATGCAGTCTCGGATGAATTTGCTGTTTATATGTATTATTTTAGATAATGTATATGTTTAAATTTTTTCATTTAAAATATTGAAAACTTTTCATGTTTTTCACGTTAAACTTCAATGATATAATTTTCAATTAAACTTTCTTTTACAAAAATGAACAGATTTTTGTTTGCTAATAAGCGAAAAAGAAAACAGCTTACAAAACAATGTAAAATTTTTCTGCACTCAAATGCAGTAATTACACTAAAACCTGCAAAAGCTGGAACCTGACTAAGGCAAAACCCTTCTACAAGTGGAAAGTTTAAATATTTTTAAGTAAAATGATTACATTAACTTAACGAATGTTCTCTGAAAGCCAGAATAAGATGAAATAGTAGAAATCATATTAATTCAATCAAAATATAAGGAAGTACAGATGCAGAAGCCAAAAATTTGTTTTATAATTCTGCATTGGCACAGTGCATCTATCAGGAAACAAATTATTTTTTGTTAGAGGAAGTTTCAAAGCATGCTGAAGGGTTCTATTTTCTATTGCATTGTTATTTTAGATTTCTTTTTGTGCTTGTGATTTTTTTCCTACAGAAATTGGTGATATAAACCTTCATAAAACTGTGGACTTGCAAACTAAAGACGACAACAATGAAAATGAAAATGATGACCAACTAATAAAAAAGCCAGCCTTTGCTCAGGCATTTCTATTAGTTGGTCATCATCTAAATTAGACACAGGTTTTCAGTTACATAAAGGCTTTGAAGGAATTTGGCAAAGCTAAAGATCAAGAATTTTTTATAAGGCTGCAGACTTACAAATTCATTTGAATCATTTCATTAAAAAACCAAAAATGACTAAGCAAGCAATGTTAGATTGTTTTATTAAAAAGTGAACTTTGCCCACTTATTTGTATGTAAAGTCTTTGTAATATATGCAGACATCTGCAATAAATGCAACTTGAATAAACACATGTAAATTGTAAAAAACTTATTTTTTCATCCATTTCATAAAGGGAAAAGAATTTTTAGGGCATTTGTATAGGCAATAGAGAACAGTAGAAAAGTGGTAAGACTATATATCCTGTCAATGGCAGAAAACCTGCAAGACACAGAAAAAGCAGATAGTCTCATCAAGTTTTGGCTTCTGCAGGTTTTGCTGTATTATGAAGACTAATAAATCTGAATTTTCATTCATAAGAAGAAATGATGTTTGCAGTCAGATAAAGGATGATATGCCTACACATTATAAATCATAAAATTATTTTAATATTGGAGCACTGGATAGAGAGCATTTCATGGAATGTCTCTTGGTGGTAATTACTTGTCAATAACACCTGTTCCTTTCTTAAATTCATCCTTAGTGATTACACATGCACACTAGTCAAAAAGGGTTCATCAATGAAGTGTCCTGACTTAGTTCATTCTTTAATCATTTTTTGGTAAGATTTTTTTTGATTTATTGATGATACCCTGGAGATTTAACCCTATTGGCACAGCATTTGAAGCTAGATAACATACCAGTACTTTTAGTCTCACCAGGTCCTCAATCATCTGATGAGACTCAATTGTATTTGCAACTTGAATTACAATAATTCAACAATATCATATCTTTGTTCCTTTCTGACACCAGTGTGTCAAGATTTTATGTTGGATCCTTAAGAATTTTATGAATGACACAAATAAACTAATATATATGAAATCTAATATGGAAATTGGTGGAGATTTTAAATGTAAAGTATTATCCATTGATGATAATTATAAAGAAAGAACAACTGTGATAGTGATGTGTTTTGGTAATTGTGAATGGATGTTCAGAAGACTTCAAAAAATTCTAATTTTGTATTTAATGTGCTATTTCATTTTAAGTAAATATTAAAATGTTTTTATTTCTGCTTTAAAATTTTTTGAACTTTGTACTTCTTTCTATTCTAAGCAAAGTAAAAGATAGTTTCCTTGAAGAGCACATTTTTATTGTATGAAAATTGAATCTATAACAATTTGATAGTTTTCTCAGATGAATATTATTCTATCTGAGCAATCAGCATTTATTTTGATAACAATGAAATTAATTAAATGTAAAGATTTAAAATTAGTAACAAATTAATCATTGTATGATTCAATTACTAATAATGCTTATTTGGTGAAAATTTATTAAGTTTGGTTCATACTGTGTTTCTTCAACACAGTAAATTCATGTGCTTGGTTGTATAGCCACAGTCTAGTTTTGCAATGCAGGAAGGGTGTTACAATCCAGTAGCCAATTTGCACCATTATAGCAATCAATGAGACACTTATGCTGGACAAACAAAATCAAGTCAATCATCAATGAACCAGAAACTTCATTGAGAAGAAGAACTTTTAAATTATATGTGGGTTGCAAGGAGATATCAATAGCAATGTTTGGAAACATACAGCAAAAGCAATAAAATTAATGGTGAATAATTTCAGTCTAATTTTTTTTTTTTTTGCATTTCCTTCGTCACTAGCTGTTCTATTCACTGTAGTCAACCATTTTATAATAGCAATGTAAGTAGCTAAATATATAGCTGTCTAGTAATATGCTGTATGGAATTTGATATGCTGACAAATATGTATAATGCAAACCAGTCTTTAGTCTATGAAAAGTGTCTTTAGCCTTTAGAAAAAAGCATTGCAAATGAATACAAAATGTATCATGAAAATATCAGTATATGAGCATTGGAAAACTTATAGATAATTAAACAAACAAGAAACTTAGATTAAATTTTAACTTGGTGGTGATAATGCAGAAATTGATGGCTAAATAAATTTTGTTATCAGAAATTGCTAGAGTTGTTATCATATTACAATAAATATAATAATTAGATCATTTTTTAGATTAGAATAACAAATAATTTAGAAATACTTAGACAAAGATAAGCTTAGTTTAGAATTTAAATTTGCAATTTCAACAAAATCAATTTAACTGTCCAATTATTCCTGTATTAATCTTCTAGGTGAATATCAAATTAATATATGATGATACAGGCTATATTCTATTACATTTTTATTCCTTGCCCTCTGGGCACTAAGACAGTCTTTTTATCAGGTCCATTATGGGTTTGGCCAGGTCCACAATGGGGTAGCCAGATAGTGAGGGATGCAGCCCAATATATTTAGATGGATGCACTGAAAAATTCCTGGTGTTTTGACCCATCTGGGTTTAATCTTGGGCCCCCAGAGCAGTAAGCTGCCATCTTAATCACTTGGCCATCCAGCCATGAAATTGATAGAATATATTTATTTTTTACAATTAAAGTAGAAATGTCATGTGCATGATGAGATTTCCTCCCTCAATAGAACTTGAATACATTTAATAAAATAAAAACAAAACTATAGGCTTTTTATTTTGTCATTATTTAATCAACATTGAAGATATTAGACATTTGAATTTATTTTCATTATGTTAGAAAAAATCCTTTATGAATATATATTAGAACCAAATTGATGTTTAGGTGATTTGGGTGATTTAGATTTGAAGATGTGAAATTATTTGGGTAAAGCTCAATTTACCTTGGATGCAAAGGGCATGAAAGTGAAGAAAGCAAACAGATCAAATGAAGTGAGTGAAGTGAATTTCATTCATATTGCAAGCAGTGGTAAGCATGATAGTGAGTTTTAGTTTCACACTTTTACCAATAGATGACATTTCAAAAAATTTGATATATGTATATTGCAATTACCATATTAACATTCTTCTTTTTGTTTACTGTGTTGTATAGGCTTATCAAAATTAAATTATATACCATTTAAAAAACTGAGTTAATACTGAATAAAATCTTATTTTTATGTATTAAAATGATATTTTATAGTTTGAAAAACACTTATCTTTTATTAAACTTATTTTTGTTAGCAAATGAAATAGATTTTATCTATCCAACAAATAGATAAAAAAAAAAAGAAAATAACATTATTTTTTGAACATATGGTAAATAAAATTATTGTAAATAACTTTATATATGACAATGATTTTATTTTGTGATGTACATGTTGTAAATTATTAGTATGTAAGAATTTAGACTATCTCTACTGGTCTTTGACATGCTTAGTAAATACAGGATCTTTCAAAATGAATTGTACCATTTTAAATTACTATAATTATGTTAATTATTATCCAAGAAGTATGTGATGTACACCAATTGATAGAGTAACTGCCCAAGTTTCATTTCCCATCTGCATATAAACATCTTGTTATACTACCTGTAGGAAGCACTGTAAACAAAAATGGCAACTCCACAATACAGAAGGCATTTGTGTTCTGCAGTATGCAAAGTCAGAATCACTCATCATTGTGCAATATGAGTAATCTGCAAGAGCTTTGTCTGCTAAGGGAGGAGTGACAATGGATATGCTGTAGCAAGTATAGGAAGAATTTGAGTATTGGTTAGGTGACATGAAGCACACACATTGAGAAACTATAATGGACAAATGTGAAACTTAGTGTGAGGGACGAACAGACCCACAATAAAGTGTTATTGTAAATTTTAAGATTTGGAAAATATAATCGGTTAAATTCGAACGTTTTATCGAGTTAGGCTAAAAGCCATAAAATTTATTTCCCACGGAGTTTGTTCCTTGTTGAGTCGAATCAAGTTAGTCAGGGATGTGTCACCAGGAACTTTTGATGGAGAATCCANATTTACTAAAAAATATTTGAATGATAGATTTGGATGGCTGTAAGTGGAGGACAAGAGCTTAAAGATCAAACTCCAGATTTATATTCTTCATTACTTTCAGGCCCAAAAATTTCAGAACTTATTGATACTATTGAATTAGGTAAGATTATCTTAAAACTTATCATTTAAAAAAGTGACAGTATTTTATAAATATATTAAAGGTTTTTATGAAATACAGGTAATTCCCGTATAATATGGCATTTCTATAGCATGGATTCACTCTAACATGGTTTGCGAATTGAGTAAAACCCTCATACAACATGAAATGTAATAAAAACTATTAAAAGCAAACTTTATCAAATTTGAAATCAGGAAAATCCCCATACAACAGTTCAATAAACATGATAAGACTTTTAAGTGCAAAAGATACCTCATTTGACATTTTTCATTTGAGCGCGTACGTACTATCAGATTTTCCTGCATAATTTTTGTGAACTATTAGTACTTAAGTATGTAAATTTTCTTTTCTTTCCTTCTGTCAATATACTTGGTCCTTCTCGAAACTTGTTTCAGTGTTACCAGATCTCGACGCTTCTGCTTTTGTGTTGCCAGATATTTTTCCCTTATTCCATACTTGCTTTATTCCATCACCAGTTTTTAGGTTAATAGTGCTTAATGATGATGAAGAAAACATTGTTTAATTTATATTAATATGTATCACTTCTTAAGAAAATTTTAATAAAGATATTTATTTTAATTATGAAAATATAATAGCATGTTTTTTTAGTTTTTGGAACCTAACCCCCCTTTTCGTACTAGTTCTTTGTTTCATATAACACGGATTCACATAACATGGCAATTTTTTGGAATATAACTCCCGTGTTATACGTGGGTTACCTGTAATCTAAAGATTTTTTAATATAATTGTTTAATGTTTTTAGTTTAGTAATTGTTTTTGTATCATTTTCAAAACACAAGTTTCAAAGATTTATCATAACATTTCATATCAAGAAAAACATTTTTATGAGATTTGTTTTATTTTTCTTAATATAGTAATTCATTAAATTGTAACATTATGAAAGATCTTATCTATTAAAAATAATAGTTATAAATCTTTAAAATTCTTAATTTTTTATTTTAAACAGAATGAAGTTTATGCTTAAAATTTCTTTAATTTTAAAAACCTTTTCTTTATAAAGAACTTTCAATTGCTTTTTTTTTTAAATTAGTGATTTCTTCCATTTAGTTATTATCTTCATAATTTAAATGGTAAACAACTGTTTAATAATACTGTAAAATAATTTTATACATTAACCAGAAACTAAATTACTATGATGATTTTAATATATAATAATAATAATACTTCATTTTTTGTTAGATATACCAAGAACTTTTCCTGATAACATTTATTTTAAAAATAGTCCTGATGGTAAAAGACAGCTCTTGTTTAATGTACTTGTTGCATTTGCACATCAAAATCAAAATGTTGGTTATTGTCAGGTAAGGAAATGTTTATTGTTAACATAAAATCCACTGATATAAAAATAAGATTTAACTATTTTAGTTAATAAATAATTTCTGTAATAAATATTTTATGTAAACAGTGTCATACAGTATGTAATGATCACCCTCTACAATAAAACAATGCCTGCCACAGTAAAATTAAATGAAATTAACACAACAAATTATGATCTAAAATATATTGATTTAATTATATTGATCTAAAACAAATTATTTAATAACTTCACTTATTATACATTGTTGTAATTAGACAGGTGGATCATTATATGCAATATTCAATAGATTTTAGGGAGTTACACTATTCCCTAAAATTTGTTGTTTATAAACAAAACTTACTCTAACACCTTGTAAATGTGCAGCCAAATTTATTAACTTCTAACGTTTTTGGTAATGTTAAATGACCTTTATCAAGAAAAAACTTTCAAATTCGAACACTTAGTATATTTGCATAAACAAATAAGCTTTTCAAACATTTTTGAACGATATTCTATTGAAAATTAGTTGTGCCATCTTTATCAATAGCTAATATTAAAACATGAAGATAAAATAAAAACATAAAAATAAAATAAAATCGGGACCATAAAGAGAAAGTAACTACAAACATTAAAAAGAAATTAAGATGCCTGAAATATAACATATAATATAACAAGTGATGTAAAAAACATTTGAGCTGTCTGTTACTTAAAAATGCATTTTCTGCTGTATCCGTTTCTTCTGTTTATTAGGGTTTATATCAGCTTGAACACCATGCTGCCAACACTTTAGTTGATTCTCGAAAGTTGATGGAGAGACCTTTTGGTTGGCTTTACATATCTGCCATGCTTCCACGTAATGACAGTGCTTAATGTCCCGAACTACTTGTATTAGTCTTGCTTGTTCCCATTCGGCTTTGACTTCTTGGGGGTTGGCTAAAACGTAAGTGGCCAGTGCTGTGCACGGTTGTTCACTTCTTACATTTTTTTGGTGTTCTGCTATCCTATCCTTGATAGATCTTCCAGTGGCTCCGATATACATTAATTTATTTTGTCACTGTTTGTCTATAATGGGGATTTTATAAACTCCAGGAAGTATGTTCCTGTTGGCCTCGTCTTTATCTGATCTTAGTAGTTGGTAAATGGTAGGGTTCCTTTTATATATGATTCTTTTGTTCATGGCTTTTCCGATGCATCTAACGATATTATTCAGCGATGCTCTATATTCCATCGTAGTAAACCCCTTGGTATTATGTACTTTTCTTCTCTTGCAGCATTGGCTGGTAATAGCCTTAATATTGACCTTGTATGTTTTGGCTAGCTTATTTATATATATATATATATATATATATATAAATA
>NW_019385080.1:143772-159983 GCF_000671375.1 Centruroides sculpturatus
AACACCGAATTAAAACCGCGACCAGGATTAAACCCGAGAAAAACATTCGTGCTGGATTAAGCCTCTACACTCCTCCGTGCCTCCACCCCAGTGAACGGACAAGATTCTGATTCAAGATTCAACGGTACAGAACTGTCCATCGACAAGGTATTTATCAACCCGCGATTCGGTTGTAAACTCTCTCTCTCCGCGGCCTAGTATAGTTAAGACCAATAATATGCCGATAGTATTTAGTATCTCTGTATAGTATTTAGTTCGACTTAATTAAAATCGTTATTTATTTGTTACTATGGAGTCCGAGTAAGTTACTTCCGCGTCTCTCTCCTCACCTCTACTCCGAATCCAAGCGCTCACACGCTACCGCTCGCGAATCTTTAGACTTAACGTCGCGATTTCCGAGTCCCCTAGAGACTCAGTGGTGTCATCCTGACAGGGCGCCAAAGAGGTGCCGACCCTACGGTCACATTAGACAGTTTTTCAATGTTTTAATGTACAGTACATTACAGTGTTCTCAGATAATAATTAACACAATTACAATAATTTAAAATAGCAGCATTCATTTTGAAAGACACCGTATTAAGTACTATTATCCCAGCTTCAATTTTGTGTGTTTGTGCTTTGATGGGATACAGTAGAGCATGGATTATCTGACTCAATTGGGGACTCGGGTTGGTCGGATAACTGAAAAAATCGGATAACCAAAAAGAATGAAAAAAATACATTATTAGTATAGTGTCTTAGTATATCCCATGTATATAGTATATTAGTATATCGCTATTAACCTACTTCGCGTTGAATTTTCATTGATGTTAAGCATAAGAAAATTTTTTAAAAATAATAATCGTCGCTATTGTATTGTTAAAAATTATTTTTAAATTATTTTATTACTCACAAAACGAACAACCACTCATAATTAGAAAATTAAGTCTCGTTTAAATTAAATACTGGCCTCTCTTTCATGGTCAAGCCAGTGTTGCCAGCTAAAACATGCAAAAATAATCTTAAAGTAGCCAAGACATACCCAAATATTGTAGCGCCACATCACTAGCGGACATTTGAAATTTGCCGACTAGAACGGTCGGTTAACCAATATGACGGTTAATCGGGGGTCGGATAATCGATGCTCTACTGTGTTTATATTTTCGTGATGATTGAAAATATCTGTTTATAATAATAAATACTTTATTATTATTATTTTTTTATAGGGTTTAAATTACATAGCTGGAATACTTTTGCTCATAACAGAAGATGAAGAAATAACATTTTGGTTATTAAGGATATTAGTTGAAAACATTTTGCCAGACTATTATACCAAAGAAATGATAGGTTTAAGAACAGATTTAGAAGTTTTTTCTGAATTAGTTAAGTAAGTAATTTGCCATTTTTAAATTAAATATTATTTATAATAAAAAATTTTAAACTTGTTAATTAATTTTATTTTGAGATTTAAATTGATTTGAATTTTAAACTGTAAAAAATAATATGGCTTAGTTGTAAAGATAAAAAACAAATTATTAATATATTTTGTGTAATATATTAGACAAAATTTATTAATTCCAATTAAATTTCATTATGGTATTAATCACTAATAATAGTTAATATTTTTGTGAACTTGTATATTTATTTTTGTGGTTTGCAATGATATGAACTATTTAAAATTGTTGTTGAATAAAAATTTAATAAGTTTTACAAAATTATCAGAAAATGAAACTTGTTTGAATGACATAAAAATAAAATTAGAAAACATTAAATTATTAAAGATTTAAATCCAAATGTATTAATTTTGTCTGAAAAATTTATATACTAGCATGTGATGGATACAAATGGCTAGTACTTTACAAAAACTTAAAACCTTAATTTTTTTTATTACTATTAATTTTTCAATCCCTACATTTTTTTATTTTAACCAGTTTTTGTTTTTATGTTTATTTTACTTAATTTTGTACTATGTTAAAGTGTACTGCAGTGTGGGGTGGACCAGAATGAATAAACCTGTACTGTATTTTAATTTAGTTATCCATTTTTGTATTTTATTTATTTGATTTAACCACATTTATATATGTTGTGAATATCATCTATATTTATTTTAAATTTAAATCAAAACTTTATCGCAGACATTTGAATTCTAGCAGTAACTACACATTTATATTCAGAACATGTTCTTAAGTTCTGTCAAGGTAAAGAATTTTTTAAAATTACTATTCAAATTTTGTGTGTTCTTTGTTCACCTGAGGATGGCATTTTGAAATGTTGAAAGTACTTGCATGTATTTAATTTGTCAAGAAATAAATTTAATGCCTAAAGACAGTATATTTCCTCCATAAAAGTTATTTGATAAATTTTTTTTGTTTCTAAAATTTCTAAATATTAGGAATTTTAGAAACAAAAAAAGAGGAGTCAAAGAATTAATCTTAAAATACATTTTTTATTAGAAAAAAATTCAAGTGTTAAAGAAATGTACTTAAATAATGGATAAAAATGGTCATAAAGTAATGATAATATACTTATATAATACTTAATCTTTGACTCCCTTTATAAATAATCTTTGACACATCTTCATGTTGCCAGATTTTGAGATGTGAATTCTTCATCAGCAGCTTTGAAATTCTCCATTTGGTTTCGTTTTTCTTCGTTTTTACATATTTTAGAAAGGGCAATTATCAAAATATCTGCTTTTCTGTATTAGTTTTATAAATTTGTATATCAAAATAAATTAACTGAAAAAAACTGGAATATAACCTATTTGAATGTGTTTTAGAAATAATAAAGAATTTACTTTTAACAAATAAGGAATTTATTTATACTATAATAAAATGATCTAAAAACAGAATACAGTCAACCCCCCTATAACGTACGTTCCTATAACGACAATTCCTATAACGTAGCGAAAAAATTGTAGTAACTTTCGTATAACGTACCTCCTATAACGTCGTTTCGCGAGAAGATTGATAGAGTCTGGACCAATAGTGGATGAGCAGCCGAACTACTTTCCTCCGACCCTGCGCCACGCTACGGAGCGGCTAAATTGAGTTTGCTATCGTCTGTTTAGTATTATATATAAATTATATATAAATTAGGTACTGTACATATAATTATATATTAATTATATATAAATTAGGTACTGTATATATAATTATATATTAACTTAATTTATTGTAACTTTATTATAATTATATATATGCTTTCTGCCGCCTGGCAACACGCTACGGAGATTTTAGGCTAGTAAGTTGAGTTTATTATCGTCTGCACAGTATGTAAATTAGGTACCGTAAGTCTAATACAGCACTAATTTTATACATTTCTTGTGAAAGAAACACTTCTTATTCAACGGCCATAAAAATTATTTATATTAATGATGTCTCCAAAGGTCAAGTTATTTTTCTGCGAAAAATTCTTTATCAGAAATCGCGGCCGTCCCACGACGAAAACCAGCTTTAAGCAACGGCGTAGTCGAACGGTACACACTCGGTAAGTAATCCTATAATTTTTTGTTTATAGCATAGTTTATACGGATTATTCCCAAAAAATTATACGTGTTTTGGAAATGTTGAGTGGAATTAGTCTAGAATCGGTTAATTTTATAGAAGAAAACCTTTCGAACAGCCTTAGTCCGTAAAGTTCCCACCTATCGGGCTGCGATTGGCTCATGTATTTAATCATTCCTACAACGTAATTTTCGGTTAGCGTGGAACGTATCTAAGCGTTATAGGGGGGTCTACTGTACAGTGAACCAACTAATCCTCACACTATGCTATTAGAGAATAATTAGAACTAAAACTCATTAAAATGTGTAAAGTTAGGATTGTACCAAAAATTTCTAGTTTAAAAAAGGGAGATAAAGTAGGGTTAAAAAAGTGTGCAGAATAATGTTATAAAAAATAACATATAATATATTATAGATGGTATATGATAATACAGTAGACCCCCCTATAACACTTAGATACGTTCCACGCTAACCGAAAATTACGTTGTAGGAACGATTAAATACATGAGCCAATCGCAGCCCGATAGGTGGGAACTTTACGGACTAAGGCTGTTTGAAAGGTTTTCTTCTATAAAATTAACCGATTCTAGACTAATTCCACTCAACATTTCCAAAATACGTATAATTTTTTGGGAATAATCTGTATAAACTATGCTATAAACAAAAAATTATAGGATTACTTACCGAGTGTGTACCGTTCGACTACGCCGTTGCTTAAAGCTGGTTTTCGTTGCGGAACAGCACATGAAACGGCGGCCGCGATTTCTAATAACGAATTTTTCGCAGAAAAATAACTTGACCTTTGGAGACATCATTAATATAAATAATTTTTATGGCCGTTGAATAAGAAGTGTTTCTTTCACAAGAAATGTATAAAATTAGTGCTGTATTAGACTTACGGTACCTAATTTACATACTGTACAGACGATAATAAACTCAACTTACTAGCCTAAAATCTCCGTAGCGTGTTGCCAGGCGTCAGAAAGCATATATATAATTATAATAAAATTACAATAAATTAAGTTAATATATAATTATATATACAGTACCTAATTTATATATAATTTATATATAATTATATGTACAGTACCTAATTTATATATAATACTAAACAGACGATAGCAAACTCAATTTAGCCGCTCCGTAGCGTGGCGCAGGGTCAGAGGTAAGTAGTTCGGCTGCTCATCCACTATTGGTCCAGACTCTATCAATCTTCTCGCAAAATGACATTATAGGAGGTACGTTATACGAAAGTTTCTACAATTTTTTCGCTACGTTATAGGAATTGTCATTATAGGAACGTACGTTGTAGGGGGGTCGACTGTATGTATTTATTATATTTGGATTTATTATCAAATTTTCTGTAATTGCTATATACTTATGCCAGGGTACGTTTAAGTCTCTGATTCAAACGAAACCTGGTGAGCATATAGTGTTAAACACAAATAGCGCCTTGTCAAAATAATAGGACCACTTCTCAAGCATTTCCCAAAAACAAGCCTCTGAAAATTTAGTGTTTAGTTAATAAGTCTTTGAAATTTCTGTGTCTCTGAGTGGTGATAACTGAGTGGATAAGATACTACGCACTGAAGCTAGATGATATCGATTTGAACCTTTGAAATTTTAGTTTAGTTTTGTTTTTTAATTTGTAACTTTATCATTTTACTGCATCATTAGCATTAGTATTACTATTATTATTCCTCACGTTTAAAGCTCATAAAACAACATTAAAAATTATGATGTCATTTCTCATTTAGAAAAAATAAATCTTGTAGTTTTCACTCATAGCTTCTAGTCTTTTTTTCTTTTTAGGATTTTATTCTTTTTTATAGCTATATATTTTTTGGCTATTATCATACCATGATTTCTTAACTTGGTTTTTTCCTTTTATTAAAAAAAAAATGCTGCGACTATGCTATCCTATTTTCATATCACTTGTCTTTTTCATTCCTGTGCAGTAATATCTGAAGCTTATTCACTTGTGAGGACATAGTGTGTAATCATGCATAAAAATATGTGAAAATAAATGTGATGAAATAAAACTTATATTTAATGACATAAAGAGTTAAATCTACAAAGGCTTGTTTTCGCTAAACAGGAAATTATGTCACAATTTTAAATTTCTTGTTTTATAAGCTTTAAACATGAGGAATATATTACTAATAATGATATGGTAAAATAATAATGTTGTACATAAACTGAACTAAAATTCCAAAGGTCGAACATGTCTAGAGTCTAGAGTCTAGCTCCAGTGCAGAGCATTTTATCCACTTGGCTATCACCACTTGGGGACATGAAACTTTCAAAGACTTAAAAGCTAAACACTAAATTTTCAGAGGTTCTTGGATTCTTGGAAAATGCTTGAGAAGTGGGCCTTATTATTTTGACTGTTTATGTTTAAGGCTACTTGCTACCAAGTTTTGTTCAAATTGGAGACCCAAATGTTCAATTCTCTAATTGTTAGGAATAGGATTCGTTTTGGGATAATTTTTTAATGAATAATTTTGAATAACACATTTGATCAGTGTTTAAACAGTACTTCACAAGTTCTGTCGTGTCAAAATTTTTGTTTTAGTCTACTGAAAAAAGATCAAAGTGGAAAAAAAAGTCATCCCAAAAATTCCCCAAATTTTCTGTCAATCAACAAAAATCCCCAATCTGGAAATTCTGGGCAGAATTGCACAAAACTGCCTTCGGTTCTCATCATCACTTCCTTTTTTTCTGCCTGAACCGTTGATGTCATGAAATCGCTAGATGTGTGGTGCATAGGACTCCCATTCATGGAAGCTCAGCATTTTGCTGTTTTTCCTGAAGTGTGATTTGTGACTCAGTTTCATGCTGAATGTTGAAACAAGTTGATTAGTGTTTTCATCACCACTTTAATAAAAATATCTCCAAGTGGTGATCTTGGTACTATACAGCACAACCCCTGAAGATATCAGTATTTTGATTTGAGTTTTTATCTTTGCATAATCCATTAATACTAATCCAATGTGAATGACTAAAACTTAAAATTATCATAAAATAATTTAATTTATTTTAAAACAGTAATAAGTTTATTACTTAAGAAAATTAAATCATCATCTGAAATAGACTAATTTGTAAATTTTTTATAAAATCTCTGTTGGATCAAAATGATTCCAGTATATTTGTTATACAATAAGTGTAGTTATGTGAAGCATCAAACTTTATTTTTAACTTATTACAAATCATCATTAAAAGCTAAGAATGTTTTCTCATTTAATAACTTTTGAAAATAAACACCCACAACTGCTATAAATAATCAGGCTATAATTTGGAAATATTAATTTAAAATATTATAGCTCAATTATTTATGGCAGTTGTGGGTGTCTATTTGCTATGCATTGGGTTTTGGTTGGTGTTTATATTTGAATAACTTTGAATTCTAAAGAATTTATATTATTTTAATATAAGAAAGTTTCATTTCATTTTTTTTTCTCCTTTATACTGTAAAACTATTAAATTATATTTGCTACTTGTGTAATAAAGACTATTAATTTTTTTATAGAATAAAAGTACCTGATGTTTATAATCACATGAAATTACACAATGTTGCATGGGCTATTGTTATCACAAAATGGTTTATATGTTTATATGCTGAAGTTCTACCAATTGAAGTAAGTTTTGTTTTTTACTTATTAAAAACACTTAAACACATTAGCAACCATGTATGTCCATAATAATGCATTCAATCTCTAACTGTTAATTTTGTTTTATTAATTGCAATTTGAAAACAAAACTTTGTTTTTTTAGTCATTCAAAAATTAAAACCTAAAAAAAATCCTATTTAAAACTTTTTAAACATATTAAACTTTAATAATTCAGTGACTGCCAATTTTCCTATTGATATGCCAAAAAATTAATTTTTTAATTTTTTGTTTAATTATGTATGTAAAGTGTCAAAGGAAATTTTGCTGTAATGTTTCCCTCCTGAAAAAATGATGCTTGGACATCTATGAGCACCTCAATATACAGAAACTAAGAATGTACAGAATACTAATACAAAACCAATGGATGAAATATATTCTTTGAAGTGTACAATAAACAATAAAAATAAACTTAAAAAAATTTTATCCTTTGTTTATAAGTGATTAATATAATCAAACTTTGAGGACTCACACATGAATGTCCTCAGTATATTGGGTGAGGCAGTGTAGGGACTTTCCAAGACATCTTGGGCACTGAATATATTAAGCAAGTGATTTTCTGAATTATTATCTAAAAATTTAAATATTGTGTTTTTATTGGAAATTATTTTAAAGATATTTTTAAAATTTAATCATAAGGATTCTAAATAAGTTCCCCTAAGATTTTATTTTTTCATTGTAAATTAAATAAATATAACATAAAATTACATAATATTTCTTTTTCCATTAGACTGTTCTTAGGATTTGGGATTGTCTGTTTTATGAAGGTTCAAAAATATTATTCCGGGTTGGTATTACGATGATAATCAAAAACAAAGAAAAGATCCTAAAGGCACGAAATTTTTCTGAAATAGCAGAAGTTTTCAAAGGCATAACTCAAGAATCAGTTGTGATAGAATGCCATTCCTTTATGCAGGTAAAAAAAATCAACTAATATAGTCCTCAAAAATTATTTAATAATTAAATTAATAATAATTAGTACCTAACAATAACTGAAATTAAATTTTTATGTAAAATATTTTGTATGTTTTGTAAACATTTCCTTTGAAGTTTTATAAATATTCTGTTAGAATCTAAAATAAACAAATTTTATATGGATGAGAAGTGCTGAAATTCTATCTTTTCTCTGTAAACCTTCCAAGTAAGTATGAGAATTTAAACTTGGAAGGTTTATAGAGAAAAGAAAGAGGAAAACAACAAATTTTATGTTTTTTAATAGTTTTATTTTAAGAAAAAACAAATATATTGTATATACACACAATTCTGTTTTTACATGGTGGATACATTTCTGAAAAAATCTGTCTAAAAAACCATATAAAAAAGATACTGAAATGGAAGATTGATTCCATTTGTCCATATGGACAGCACTTGAAAAAAATAATACAATAAACCAATTAATATAATACGATGTGTTCAAACAAACTACAGTAGTTTCAATAGTTTGAGTTGATTGGGAATGAGGCAACCTCAAACTATGGAAAGTTTAAAATATGTGGAAAATATATATACAATGGAAAACAGTAGTGAGTAAAGGGATTAAATAATGTCATGTTTACTTTGTAATAATAAACACAACATTAATTAACACAACAATAATAGTAAAATATTGCACTTTAAAATACATGATGTTTTGTACAATGGAGACAAGTAACAACCATATCCAGAATTATCTAGCAACCATATCATTTCACAATGCAATAAATTGTAAGCTGATGTTAAACCTTGGTACATGCTACAGTTTCAGTGTATGGTGTCTCATTGCATACTTGATTTGAATTACCCAAATTGTAATTTTTACATGTTCTGGTTGAGTGTGTACTTTGGTTTAAAGATGGTAGTGCCTCAAACTTTGGAGATTCTACTGTATTTCAATTTTAGTTAATAAGTCAGAGGAGGGGCAATTGTAAATTAGCAAATTTGTTTATTGCAAAATTACAAAGACTATGCCATAGCCAGCAGTTCCCAAAGTGTGTGCCGCGACACTCTAGGGAGCTGCAGCTTCCTCACAGGGGCGCCACAAAATATTATAAAATTTTCATAATTTTACTTCCATTTTCAATTCAGTGTGATAACTTTAACTTTCTCAATTAAACATGAAAATACCTCTAGCTTTTAAAACCAAATGGTATACAAAAACTATTCTGTATTGAAAATATTAGATTGGATTAAAATAATCAATGCAACATGTTGGGAGGCATCCTTCCTTCATAGATTGCACAAGAATTTTTCCAGAAAAATGGCCTCTATTAAATATTTAGACATCTGAAAACAGAAAACTCTGTGACCAACTGTTGGTGGATGTGAACCTGTATATCAATATCCATTGGCCATTGGTGGCCCTGCATTGAAGTAAATTGGAAGAAATTTAATCATACATAGAAATTGTTAAACATTCAATTGAATTTTTTCTGACTGCTTCAATTGAAGCCAAAGGAACATAAAGCCATAATAATAGCAGACGATGAGGAAGAAGGCAAAATAGAAATCTTCACAGATGGCTCGAAGGTGGATGGATGAATTGGTGCTGCCTTTACGGCAATATATGAAGGCAGAGAAATATATACTGAGCAACATAAACTGAATGACTTATGTTCAGTTTACCAGGCTGAACTGCACGCTATAAAAATGGCGATGGAATGGGTGATAACAGCACAGATATCTGGCCTAATTATTGTCAATACGGCAGTAAATCAGCATTAAATACTTTGCAGCAGTTTGCTGACACCAATATGACAGCTCTCAATATTAAAAAAAAGATGATAAATCAGAGTGACATCAATATAAAAATGAGATGGATAAGAGCCCACAGCGGAATAAAAGAGAATGAGCGTGCTAAAGAGGCAGCACATATGACAGTGGTGACTCACAATAAAATCCCGATTTCGGGTATTAAGAGACTGATAAGAGATGAAACTGTAACAGAATGGCAAGATAGGTGGTCTTACTCAGAAAAAGGAAGGCATACATTTTGGCTCTTGCCAAAATATATACCTTCCTTTCTTTATAGAGGAGCAAATCAAAGACCAAAGTTGGCTCCAGGTCAACTATATCACTAGTCAAATTTACACAGGTCACAGCAATAGCTACAAATATCTCAAGAAAATTGGGAAGTGTCAGATAGATACTTGAGACTGTAGAGAGGAAACACAGAATATATGTCACTTACTCCTTAATTGTTATAAATATGAGATAGAAAGAACGGAACTCTCAACTCTCTAGTCTACACCAACTGAATACCAACACTCGGACTCTAGAACTTTACAATTTAATAAGAGACAGAAACCTTGCGGATGAACTAATGTCCTTTGTGAGAAGAATACTCATGTAAAGGGGGGAAGATAGCCATCTCCTCCACCTATCTGCCGGTAGTGTCTTGTCAAAGCTAGATAATTAATATGTACATAGCCTAAGTGTTTAATATTTCTTTTGTATGATAATTGTAAGTTTGCCTATTTGATATAATAATAAATGAAACATTATGAACATAACAAAACAAAATGAAACCTTGTGGTGCAATATTGGGACAAGGATGACTCTGATCCACATAAGGGAAAATGATGAACATCAAATAAAAAAAAAAAAAAATAGAGTTGAAATAAAAGACTGATTTTCAATTCACACATTCAAATAAGTTGTAAAAAACAGTGAAATCTTATTACAGGAGTGGAGTCTTGGAGAATGAAGTTTAGAAAGTGTTAGCAAAGAAAGTGCTTGACTATAATTACCAGCCACTCTGGAGTGAAATCTTATTACTTGAACATATGTAGCAGTCTTAAAAAAGCCTATGAATTTGCATATAAAAAGCAATTTTCTGGAACAGGAAATAAATACTTATTTTAAAATTAAAATAAAATGGAAATTGTTAAAAAGACAAATTTGTTAAATCGAAACAAACTATGTAAAAAGAAAATTGAATTTTTTTCAGGCCATGTTAAATCAAAATCATGTAAAAAAGCTTCAAGTAATAACAGAATTGGGTGTACTTTATTATTGTGAAAAAAATATAAGGAATTTAGGATACATGATGTTGACATATATCAAATGCAAATGGGTTAATTTTATTATAATAATAACTTTTTATATGAAATGAAATAAAATTGTTGATTTACAACACTTGACTGCAGATAACTAATTAAATTGATTGAAAATTAGATTGTATTTCATTTTATTAAAAATATATTTCTGATGATGAAGTTAGTAAATAAATCACATAAATCTGTTTTCCATATCTCTACTATGCAAAAATAATCTTATTCCCCAGTAAATTATTTAAAACATATATCCCTCATTGTATGCAATTTTACTTCATGCATTTTTGCTAAAGAATCAAAATATATACTGAATCTGGAGCTGGTGACAAATCAGTGTGATATGGAGGGCAATGCATTATTTCCCAACAAAAGTGTTCCAACATAACCACTATTTCATGTGCTGTGTCTGGATTTGCAATATTGTGGAGGAGAGTCATACCTTTAGTCTGAAATCCTGAGAACTAGTTGTTTGTTGCATGATGGATGTTCATCAGGGATGCAGTATATTGCTCAGCAGCAACTGTTTCTCCCTCTTCTAGAAAGTCAGTAACACCCCAATGATTTAAAAAAGACCATACATATCACTTTTTAGCCAACTGGGTTTCATTTTATTATATATGATGCAGTCAAAACACTTAATGCTTTTTAGATGCCAGGATGGAAATATTTTTAATTAACATAAATGTTTTTAGAATTTAGCACTACAACCTCAGATTCTCTTTAAAATTTTGAAAAGGATCAGAAGCTGAATTATATCATGAAAATGATCATATCTGTTGTTTGAAATAGATTCAGTTAAAGATGATGATAAATATGTGTGTTGCTTGCTTTAAGTAACAATTAATCTTACAGCCAATCATTTGTGTAAAATCTTAAAGTATCAATTTTTATAAAAATTAAAAGCAAAATAACAAAATACTTATTTAAATATATTAATATTTGTATAAAAATTATTTTTCAGGCTATATTTACTGAAACTGGATCATTTTCATCTTCATTAATTAGAAGACTAAGAGAAGAATGTCGAACAAGAGTTACTGAACAAAGCACAACATAACAGCTATGCACAATTACAATAATTTACCTGCCATATCACCCCATCTAGTCATTAAAATGCCATAAATATCAAATACTACATATTATAAAGGTACTTCATCAATGCCAATGAAACTGTTGTGCACATAGGAAAGTATTTTTAGTTGTTTGTATTTTCTACAGTTAAGCTGCAGAAATGTATATTTAAGCAATAAAAATAAAGTTATTATTGTTTAAATATTATTGAATATTAACATTGCTAGAAATTGAAAGTAGTATATAAGACATTCTAAGAAAAAGGCAAAAAAGCTTTTTTCATCTAATGAATCCATATATGATATATGCAATATATATTTTAATTTATATATACAGTATTTGTTTCAGTATGAAAGTATTGCAAATATATGATGCAGTACTATAATTCTTATTGTGATTTTTTTAAAGATGAATTTGTATGTATTTAAAGGAATTTCTGCCATTGAAGTAAAATTTTTTTTAATATATTACTTAGTTTTATTGGCAGCTTGGATGATATTAGATATTATCATTTGAAATATTAATATAGATAAAGTTGGAAAAATTGGTATAAATTTGGGAGCTTGTTATATAAAATTATATTCATTTTAATTTTTATGCTTAATGAAGAAATTGTATAAATTGTTCAAAATTGCTTCTATTATTTTATGTGCATTTTCAGTAAAAAATGAAATTTTTCTTTGTTTTGAAGCTTATATGAATTCCTATTTATTGGAATACCAATTGATTTCTGCATCTCAGGTAAATGTTATGATAGAATTAATATCACAAATTACAAATATTGACAATCAAAATGATATATGAAAGAATTTAAAAGAAAAATGTGAGAATTGGTTTCCCATTAATGCAAATTTTTAAAATTTACTAATGTTTAAGTTTCATGTAATTCATTCCAATATTATAATGTTATAATATGCAGGATGTTTCAAAACTAAATATGCAAGAAATATTTTCATGCCTTAATTAGATAGCTGTAGAATTAACATATTTTTATATGGCAGGATGTAGAATGCTTGTCAAAGATATTTGCTAATACAGTAGAGCCTCGAAAACTTGGCCTAATGTGGACCGAAGGGTGGCCGAGTTTGTGAAAATGCCAGGTTATCGGGAATGGGGTTAAAAAAGGATAAGTATGCCTGTTTCCTCAGAAAATACTGTACTGTACTTGTATGTATTGTTTGCTTGAGAATACAACAGAGAATAAACTGCCCAAATACCCTTAAACAAAGGAAAAGTACGTACTTTATGAAGGTATAGAGCCTTTACTACATGAAAATGAAAATTAATGAATACACTGTGTATAGTAATTTACCTGATAAGACAGACCTCAGAAAAATACTTTGAGGCATAAAGCTGTCTATGATGAAAATTAATTATCTAAGGGTATTTTTGCTCTGCCAGGGTGTGGCCGAGTTATCCAGAGTGCCGGGTTATCGAGTGCCGAGTTTTCGAGGCTCTACTGTAATAATGGTTGCTATATGATTTATTTTCAAATGCAGTTTGTCATTTTACGATGTCTTTAGCTTTCTTTTTGCTTGAATTGTAATTTTATGTGATAATGGCATAAAGACTAAAAAAATATTAATAAATACAATATCCCAATGATTTATGTAATTGAACGTTTACTAATAAATTGTACTTTATTGCATTTTATACAGTTCTATAACAATAATTTTGATGTAGTATTGATAGTATTTAATACATTTTCACAGCAGTGAATTACATATGAAATCCATATAAAGGTTTAGAAATAGAAGACAAACATCAATCATAGAAAATGATAGATCACCCAACAAAGGTTTCTTATTGATTCTGAATTATTATTATTATTATTTCTGTAAATAAAAGAATACACCCTTTCATAACCAGAACTAAGAGATAGAAGAGTTTATCAAAGAAATTTTTAATATTGTTTTCTGCATTTCAAAATTTTATTTTGGTTCCTTTTTGATAAAAATTATTTTTCAGGCTATATTTACTGAAACTGGATCATTTTCATCTTCATTAATTAGAAGACTAAGAGAAGAATGTCGAACAAGAGTTACTGAACAAAGCACAACATAACAGCTATGCACAATTACAATAATTTACCTGCCATATCACCCCATCTAGTCATTAAAATGCCATAAATATCAAATACTACATATTATAAAGGTACTTCATCAATGCCAATGAAACTGTTGTGCACATAGGAAAGTATTTTTAGTTGTTTGTATTTTCTACAGTTAAGCTGCAGAAATGTATATTTAAGCAANTGAAAAAAGATATAAGGACTTGAATACTCAACTTTTTAATAGTACTAGTCTGTATTCTTGTAGTGTTTCATTATGATACCAATCTAATAAATGTTTTTTAAGTTTAAACCTACTTTGTATATTATAAGAAAGTGCATATTTAAAATTATAATAAGTATCAAAATTAATTGTTAATATTGATTTATTTCAATTAAGTTTTTAAGATGGATTCACTTAGACTAAGCTGAAAAAGGTCAGATTTAGTTTTCAATTGATTTATGAATCTTGAAATGATGATAAAACAATTCTTTTTATCCATAAAACAATATATTACTACCATTTTAAGGGTTTTCATAATTACAGATAATGATAAATTTAATCAGTATAGAGGAGTTAAGATTTGATTTAATTATTTGTAATCTTATCAATTAGTATTTAGATTAGTCAAAAGCAAAACAAAATGACCTTTATCTCTTATTATGATTAAAGAATATATTGATAAGTCTGATGCACGTGTATAAAAAATTTAATATCAAAATTTCAAAGATTATTATGTAAGTGATAATAAACTATTAATTTTTGATAAGTTGAATAGGCTTTATCACATTTTATCTATCATATTAATAATTGTAAAATTTTCTTACTTGAAATCATTTGTGATAATTAGAATTTAAAATTATTCAGTTTTCAAATTAAACAAAAAATATTACAAAATTGATTAACATTTAAATTAAATGAAGTAAATATGAAATTTATAAGTTTAATATTGATTTTAATTAAATTAGTTCAAAAAATTTTTAATCTAAATGAAATAAAGTTAATTTTATTTGAATAAACTGGAAATAACAGACAGCCTCTATGTAAACAATAACTTTTCAAAATAAAATGATCATTTAGCATATGGAATTTTCAGAAAGAAATAAGTTATTTAATTAGTAATGTTTACAATACTCTTTTAGAGATTAAACTTTGGATATCCATATATTTATTCTTGTATTTTCAGATTTATGCAGAAGAAACAATAATATTTTATAGCAGAAAAACAAAATATGATTGGAATAAATACTGCAAACAAATAGCTTAATAAGTTATAAAGAAATGAATTTTTTGAACAATAGTAATGACTCATTTTATTATTATATTTTGTTATCCATAATTTAGATATATATATATATATATATGGAAGGTATATATATATATACCTTCCATATGATTAATATGGTTACTTGATATATTAATTATCATCATCATCATTTAAAAAATATTTTTACTAGTGGGTAATTCAACTATGTATATATGTTCAAATTAACGTTATATGTGGATCAAGGTTTAAGTGTTAGAATGAAATTGTAATTTATTTGTTTTATTATTAGGTATAGTTCTTAGCACAAAATAAGACTTTTTTTTTTTTAATAAGAGAATTTAATTTCTAATTTCAAAATGTCTCAAATATTCACTATTTAAACTTTTTTATTATGTGTAAGGTAAACGCACCGGTAGTGGACACTGCACGAGTAGTGGACACTTTGAACTTCAAATATGAGTAATAAGGTTGTAGATGGCTTCACTGTTCAAACATACAAATCATTGAGTAGACAAAACTTCTGTCTACTGAATGATTTATATGTTTGAAGTGTGAAGCCATCTACAACCTTATTACTCATATTTGAAGTTCAAAGTGTCCACTACTCGTGCAGTGTCCACTACCGGTGCGTTTACCTTA